>NC_056733.1:1450344213-1450571713 GCF_019279795.1 Protopterus annectens
GACAGGGCTTGGATATGCAAATTACCTCAATTGCAGGTGAAAGCTATGCAAATGAGGTAAATTTGCAATCCAGGAAACCCGAACCTGTCCGAGTAGGAGTAGTGTTATTTGCAGAAATGTACTCAGTTGATAACTGAGTACGTTTCTGCAAATAGCAAAACGGAGCCGTGATAGCTGCAAAAAAAGCATGCATTTACAGGAGGAAGCATGCCAATGGCCAAAAATACGGCCATTGGCAATGGGAAGTGATGCAAAATAGAAATAAAATAACTTTTTTTTTCATCCCGATCTCCAGGGTTTAACCATAGCGCAGTGCTGTGCCCTAAAAAACAGAAAATTAATAATTAAGATCCACAAATGTGGATTTTATAGCTAAAATGAATTTACAATGCAAGTGAATGGCAGGCTGAAGACAACATGGCCACCGAGTAGAGGTTGCTAAGGGGGGAAGCTCAGTCTAAGAGATGTAACCAAGCATTAGTAGGCAATCCTATGCAAATGAGAGTTAGGATAGTGAATCGCAAGTTTACATAGGAAATGAGCACAGTCAGTGGAGTGTAGGAGTAGGATAAGGGGAGTAACAGAGCAGAATATAGGTGACATCACGAGGGGGGTATGTATGAAAGGAGTGAAGCTCGTTGGAGCAAAGTGTCATGTGTCAGCCGACAATTACGTATTATTGAAAGAGGTGTGTCAACAGGTAGGCCAGGTAAAGTCAAGAAATGGAAGGTGTATGCCGTGGATAAGACCAAAGTTTCTTGCTGAGCGTGCATGTGCGTGTGTGTATGCCAGTAAACCCGAGTAAGACAGTGTGCATGCGTGTAAGTGTGTGTGCGCAAGTGTAAGCTTGAGTAAGCATATGTAAGGCTGTGTAAACAGTTGTAAGTGCGTTTGCGCTGGTGTGTGCGTGTTTTAACAAGAATAAGCAGGTTTTAGTCTGTGTAAGCATGTGTGTGCGCTTGTTAGCTGGTGTGCACGGCGCTCCCCCCTGACGAAACAGAAAGGAAAAAGGAAGCACACCAAATAGTTGGGAAGTTACCAGGGAGTATTAGCAGAGCTAGCAGGTGAAAACAATCAGAATCAGGCAATTACCCAGACAGAACACTAGCCCAGCCCAGCACTTAAAACACTGCAAACAACAATCCATTATGTTTCTCTCAAGAGACACTGCAACACTGCAGTAAGCTAATAGCAGTGAAAACTGAAAAAGCTGTACTGAGGCAAAAAATGTTAGGGGCTGCCATTGCTGTTATAAGGTGACATATGCAACATGCTGAGGGTGGTGATGATGCAAATGCTGCTGGACAACCCACAGTGAGGAGACGGAGAAGAGTGTATAGGCCCAGGATAATCTACCAGGGGCTACATGAGCTGGAGATAGTGGAGCGCTATAGAGTGGATAGAGACCTCTTGCAGCAAATTGTTGAGCTGTGCAGGCCACGCCTCACACACAGAACCAACAGAGGGGAACCCATCCCAGTGGAAACTAAGGTATGTGTTGGCCTAAGAATATTAGCAACAGGTACCTTTCAGAGACCAACTGGTGATATGATGGGAATATCACAGGCATCAGCATCCAGGGTACTGCACCAGTTCCTGGATGCCATGTCAGCACATGTCGATGATCATGTATACTTCCCAATTCCCGTGAGGTATTGGCCAGCAATATGCATCTCTTCCAGCAAATAGCGGAATACCCTGAGGTAGTGGGTGCAATAGACTGCACGCACATATGCATCAAAGCACCAGCTGGTGAGCGAGGTAGGGTCTACTTCAACTGCAAGGGCTTCCCCTCCATCAACTGCCAGGTCATGTGTGATGCCCAGGGCATAATACTGAATGTGTGTGCTGGCTGTCCTGGAAGCTACCATGATTCCCATATCTGGCATCTGACGCAGCTGTACCAGACATTTGCCAATGGGGACATCCCACATGGACACCTAGTGGGGGATGCTGGCTATGCACTGGAGCCATGGCTGATGACACCCATAGAGCGTGACTCGGAGGAGGAACAACCTGAGCCTGCCCCAGTAGGCAGAAGGAGGCGTGCCCAGTATGCTTTGGCCTTGACAAAGAGGCAACGCATAGCACATACACTGGCTCAGTAGGAACTCTGGAAATTATACCTCTCTCTGACCCACACATATAGTAAAAGGGATGCCTACGTTGACACTACCTGCTGTCAAACATGTATAGGGAGTGTCGTATGTGCATCTGACATAGGCAGCCCTGCATCAACACCTGAGGCATGATTGCCATATGTTAAGCAATATAAAGCAGTGCTAAACAGCATTTACCACCATGTAGTATATGTAAACCAAATCGCACACACCAACTAGTACAAATGTGGCCAATGTTGAGTAATATTGTCCAACGTCCAGCAATGATGGTTAATATTGACCAATGTTGGACAAGCTGGGTCTAAGTAGGGCATAGCTGAACAAAAGTCAACATGCTCATAGTTGCTCTACTGGCCCTTAAGCAGGCTGGTCTGCTCAGTATGAAAACATAAGCGGTGATGGTCCTCGAACCCAGGATACTGTGCACTATAGTCATAGTACTGAACCACTAAACCATGACAGTATTGCAGTGATTAATCTGTATGAAGAAATGTTGATAAGTCTATGCAAACTATTCCATGGAAACCCTGCAGGCACAGCATAATCCCTGTCGAGTTATGACACAAAGGTGAGTCCTGCAGTAAGAATAGAACCTGACTTTCAACACACACAGTAGAAATGTTAATGTTGGACATGTACACATACATCAACAAATGTAGTGGACCTCAGACAGCAACATACTGAAAGGTCACACTGGGCATGCTCACGCACTTGAATACATGAGACAAATGTCAGGCAACAGAACATGACAGTCTGAACTGGGCATGCTCACACACTTAGGCCATGTTGGAGTACAGGAGTGGGCCACACATATCAGGCAGTTGCATGTGTTAACCCAGGAACCTCTCACTATCCAGCAATCTGCCCTGTGCACACACTTATATGACAACAGACACGTATATAATATAGTGGAACCCTGTCATAATCAAATATATTCTGCAGATACCTAAGCAGTTCATAGAAAGTGGGAAAGCAAAGATGATAAAAACCTGCAAACAGTATCAGCAATAAACATTGTGCATCATGAACATTTTCATAGGTTCAGAGGTTGATACTAGGCTATCTGCCCTAGGGCATGTTCAAGCATAGCCAGAGTGTGTTTGGCTGCTGCAACCCAGTCAAATCAGAACACTGTGCCCGTGAATAGTAGGTCACACAAGATAGCCCATTTACGTTTAGTGTATTGTGCCTCTGTCTAGCAGGGACCCAGAAGATATCCCATGGGTACACATATGATCATCCATCCACTTGTCAAGATGTCACCTGTAGGTGGTCAGTGGGTGGCTCTGTTTATGCAAAACTGGAACTACACTCTGCAGTGAGTGGAGCCTTACAGATAATAATCTGTCCCCCCAGCATGTCCTAGCAACATCTGTGCTGAGGTATATGTTCCTGGAGTGTGTAGCTTCAAGGGAGTTGGATATCCTGAGGTGGAGCATGTCCATTAATTCTGGGTCAGATATTGCCTTAAACTACAGGCACACAACACATCCGTGTAGGTGGTAAGTGACTGAGTAGAGCTGGAGTTACTGTGTCTGAACTGTGCAGGGCATCCGTGTGAGTCCCTACATCTGCTTGATGAGTAACATTTGTGGCCATTACAGTTTCTGCAGGTGTCGGATAAGGTACACCCCAAATGTGGCATAGTAACCAAGCATGGTTGTGATGAGTATAGGGGCACAATGACCACATGTGATCAACATGTGAAACCATGTGGGATATGGTGGGCTATGTAGAAGTACTGTCTAACCACTTTGGCAATGTGATTGTCAAAGGTAAGAGTACGAACAGGTCGTGTCCCCAAACCCGTAACAACTACTACTGTATGTAATGGATTACTACCTATGTGGTAATGTGTGGGCATGTTGTCATTCTCAAAGAGGATGACTATGCAACTAATGGCATGTAGCCGTAGGCCATGGCTCAGGCACCAGTCATCCTATCTCTGTGAGACCCTGTATGAGTATGCATGTGCCAGCTGGAGAGTTGATTATGGCACCCAGTTTGCAGTCATCTGCGAACATGGGCAGCCATATCTCTCCTGTGATAGCCTGTACATCACACAAATATATACTGAACAAGAGACGTCCCAGGACTGAGCCTTGTGGGATGCCATGTGTAACTGGTGTATAGTCAGACCTGGCACCTGCAACACTGAGCATGTGGGTGCTATCTCTGATCCAGGTAGCAATCCATCGTGTGAGATATGTGTCGATATTGATGCCGGTGAGCCTATGCATAATGGCCGTGTGGGGTATTGTGTTGAAGGGTTGTGCAAGGTCCAGGCAGGCTGTGTGGACAACCGTCCTAACACTGATGGACCTGGTAACTGTTTAAAGAATACAAACAGGTCCAACAGGCAAGATCTGCCCACAACAATGCTGTAATGTGTAGGACCCAGTGTCTGTAGGTTTCTCATGTCTATGTGCATGAGTCGCATTACAATACGCTCCATAGCTTTACAGAACAGGCTAGTTAGCCCTATAGGCCGGTATTGTCTGTGGTCTGTTATGGCAGTATTCAGTGTAGTGGGACCACTATTGCTGTACGCCATTCCATGGGTACAAATCCTGCAGTAACCCTGATATCGAACAGTGACGTAATGTGAGGGCTACATCTGTCATGAAGGCCATGTACAACACAGGCCGGGACACTGTCTGGTTCCATTGATGCTGTGTTGTCCGCTGTGGGGAGGGCAGCACTCACCTGTTTATTTGTGATGTCAGGGAGGTTACACTCTGTTGGGATGGACAGTACCTCCTTAGGGGGGATGGGGGTCATCTACATTGAACCTGTTTGCCAGGATGTTGGCAATGTCTGTGGGTTCAGGGTATGTTCAGTTAGTATGCAGTAACACACAGCATATCAGTGAGTGTCCAGCCAGGTACCTGAATTAACTGAAGAAGGCCTTCTGAGTGTCCGATATGTCTGGTGCAATTGTCCGTTAGAAGCGGGCCTGACATAAATACACAAGTGATTGTAGCTGTCTGCTAGTACAGATCACAGATGCCTTCCCTGTCTGGGATTGTGCTCTATCTTGTAGTAGCTTCCTCCTTTTGTTGTATAACGTATTAATGGCAGGGGTCCACCAGACAGGTCCCTTGCCATTGGAGGAGTGAGTCCAGGTGTTATTTTGGATAGCACGATCCATGCAGTCCACTAGGTGTCCATAGACTGTGTATGTAAAGGATTCAGCAGTCTGAGCCATACTTACCACTGACCCAGGGTCTCTGAAGGATACCACCGTGGTATGGAGAAGTGAGATGTTTGCTTTTGGGAAGTTCACCAAGATTACCCAGGATGGGTGTGGGGATGGGATATGGATGTCCAGTGAGATAAAGTATGTTCTGTCCTTACCAATGAGGGGTATATCGCAGGTGTGGAACATAGAGTCCCCATGTTGGTGATGATCATGTCCAATATGTTGTCCCCTCTTGAGGGTGTGGTGACCGGTTGTGCCATAGCATATGAGTTTACAAATTGTAGCAACTGTTGTGTGAGGGTGTTGGGGCCTGAGTACTATCCCCAGTCAATGTGTGTGTATTTGACGTCACCCAATATAATGGTGTTTGGGGAGACCGTCATATTGTCCAGTGTTCCCCGGAAAGACAAATGTGGTTGCTGAGTTTGTGAGTGTGGTCTGTAGCAGGCAACAAACCAAAAGGCAGATTTGCACAATGTTAGGTGCATATGTATGGTCTGTGATGTTTTGTGCAGTGCTATCAACCCGGAGGTATGTGTATCTGTGATGTATATGGATACTCCCCCTATTTGTGTTGGCCATTCTGAGTTATGTGGTCAGAAAGCATGGTACGGAATATAACCTGGTAGTGCTGGTGTGCATGTGGGAGCCTAAACCATGTGTCTGTTAGTGCACAGATATTGCTATCCTCCATACTGAGGAGATTGCTGAGTGTGGTCAATGTGAGGGTAATACATCTGGTGTTGAGCAGCATTACCCTCAGTGTCATGTACTCTGTAATGTCTATGGAGGTGGGTCTGTCTTTTGAGCCCCGCTTAAATAAGGCAGTATGGTGGCAGCAAGTGCCTTAACCAGTATTCAAAATCCAAGGGTGACAGGTGCAAGCTGTCCATAGGGAAGCTACGTGGCATGTCGAGCATGTCACCCCAGGCTGGCAGACACTGTATCCCCTTTGAATAACACCAATATGTTAGCCAACTGTTAAACATGATCAGTTTGTTGGTATACTGAGACATCATACTTGGTGAGTGTAAGATGCTAGACAAGGTCAGGGTCATACTGGCCTGGGCTACATGATCAGAGCTCCTCTATGTATCATGTCATGTGGTCCAGGGAGGAACGTCTGAGGTTGTACGCAGCAGCATGGACAATGATGGAGCCAGTCCTGGACTTGCTTTGGAGTGACCTGAGTGCATGTGTTATGTGGCGGATTCTGGCACCTGAGAGACAGCTCAAAGTGACTATTCCCTTGTTTGGCCTGGTTGTTTGGCCTGGTGAGTGGGATGTCAGTGTGTCTGACATTAAGTGTCACCCATTACAAGTGTATCGGGTGTGTTGTTTAGCCCGAAGGGCAGTGACTGTGTGGCACACTGACATTGTGAACTATGTGATATGTGGGCATTGCAGTGGGGTGGCAGTTGTTTGTGTGTTTGCTTTGGAGGTCTCTGTTGCTTAGGCAGAGTGTATGTACAGCCTCCAAGTATGTGTATGTGTGATAATGTGGTTTGATTGCTGTCGCTATCGGTGTATGTGAGACTGATATGTGATGTGTGTGGTCACCTTCACCACCTGATAGACTATGCCAGTCATGGGTCGAGAGAGCTCAGCCTCCTGTATGTCAATATTGTTGCATCTCTCACATATATCTGAGTGTGTTGGGAGGAGGAGAGGGTTGTCTGTGTACATGAGGCAGATGTGACATTGTGTCATAACCACAATATTCACTAGCTGGACTGGAGAGTACACACGAAACTGACCCCTGGACATGCCAGTATATTATGATGACATACTCTGTAGTCTGATCACAAAGGATCAGTAGGGTGTTAAGTGTGTAAAAGAGTATAACCGGGATTAGTGCTCAGGTTTGTTGGTGTTTTGTAAAGAGTAGCTGAGAAGGAGTCCAGACTGAGAATCATGACATGTCCTTCAGCTATGTCATAAATAGTAATGTATTCTCATATATGTCCTGCGTTAGGGCCAACTGTACCTTACTGACAATGCCGACATCCTGTCAGACAGGCCCATATATACATAACCACCTCCCACTGACGATAGTCCCTGACATCATACCAGGAGATATCATGTGTAGAATGGCTGACCAGCTCCTCCCAAAGCCAAAAGCATGGCAGCAATTGGATTACAATGTTTCCCAATATGTGTCATGCAGGCACTACAGAACAAACAGACCCTGCACCTGAACAGTCTGTTGAGCCTCACCCACTCCACAGGGTCTGGAACCGTCAAATGTGTTACAGCAACATATGGCACTCCCCACAAGTGTGGGTGCACAACACACCATGGGAAGTATAGTCCAGTAAGCCTATAAAGTCTGATCTGCAAGGCCATGGAGTGCATCATGGCTGAAGTCATAAACAGAGCTATTGGAAGCTGACAGACACACAACCCTACCAACTGTGGTATGTTCATGTGCAGATCATGGTTCCCAAACATGCTACACTGTTTGCAATGCAGCCATCCAGGACATACATCACTGAACAGATCTACACATGTCCCACATAGACTTTGCATAGCTCTTCATCAACATCACAGACACATGTCGTATCCACAAAACCAACAATCTGTGCATAGATATGTGTTGACATATGAAGAGATGTCAATGTGTCCACAGATAGATCACACAAGGTGCGACTCACAAGGTCCTGTTCAAGCTGTTGATACCTGCCGACCTACATGGATCATTCCTGGGATTGCATAAAAGAAAGTGCACACACATTCCCATGTCCAGTCTGATGATGTCAGCATCCTACAAATATACCAGGAGAACAGAAACCACCTAGTAAAGCATATAGTATGCTGTGTTAATGCATATCTCTCTAGTATCATAACATAGTTAGGTAGGAGTTTGAATCCTGCAAGTGCTGACAGTGTGTGTGTGTGTGTGTGTGGGAGGGGGGGGTGTAGTTTCCTTTGAGAGGAGTAGCCTTTTTGGAGACTGGGAAAACACATTAAAAGAGGCACATCCCTCTTTGGAATGTCTGCTGATGTCAGCATCCTACAAATATATCAGGTGAACAGAACTCATCCAGTGAAGCATATAGGGTGCTGTGTTAATGCGTATCTCTCTATTATCATAACATAGTTAGGTAGGGGTTTGAATCCTGCAAGCGCTGACAGTGTGTGTAATTTCCTTTGAGAGGTGGAGACTGGGAAAACACATTAAAAGAGACACATCCCTCTTTGGAATGTCTGATGATGTCAGCATCCTACAAATATATCAGGTGTACAGAAACCACCCAATAAAGCATATAGCACGCTGTGTTAATGCGTATTTCTCTAGTATCATAACATAGTTAGGTAGGGGTTTGAATCCTGCAAGCGCTGACAGTGTGTGTGTAATTTCCTTTGAGAGGTGGAGACTGGGAAAACACATTAAAAGAGACACACCCCCCTTTGGAATGTCTGATGATGTCAGCATCCTACAAATATATCAGGTGTACAGAAACCACCCAGTAAAGCATATAGCTGTGTTTCTAGTATCATAACATAGTTAGGTAGGGGGTTGAATCCTGCAAGCACTGATAGTGTGTGCGATTTCCTTTGAGAGGAGTAGCCTTTTTGGAGACTGGGAAAACACATTAAAAGAGCCACATCCCTCTTTGGAATGTCTGCTGATGTCAGCATCCTACAAATATATCAGGTGAACAGAACTCATCCAGTGAAGCATATAGTGTGCTGTGTCTCTCTATTATCATAACATAGTTAGGTAGGGGTTTGAATCCTGCAAGCGCTGACAGTGTGTGTAATTTCCTTTGAGAGGTGGAGACTGGGAAAACACATTAAAAGAGACACATCCCTCTTTGGAATGTCTGATGATGTCAGCATCCTACAAATATATCAGGTGTACAGAAACCACCCAATAAAGCATATAGCACGCTGTGTTAATGCGTATTTCTCTAGTATCATAACATAGTTAGGTAGGGGTTTGAATCCTGCAAGCGCTGACAGTGTGTGTAATTTCCTTTGAGAGGTGGAGACTGGGAAAACACATTAAAAGAGACACACCCCCCTTTGGAATGTCTGATGATGTCAGCATCCTACAAATATATCAGGTGTACAGAAACCACCCAGTAAAGCATATAGCGCGCTGTGTTAATGCGTATTTCTCTAGTATCATAACATAGTTAGGTAGGGGGTTGAATCCTGCAAGCACTGATAGTGTGTGTGATTTCCTTTGAGAGGAGTAGCCTTTTTGGAGACTGGGAAAACACATTAAAAGAGGTATATCCCTCTTTGGAATGTCTGCTGATGTCAGCATCCTACAAATATTCAAGGATAACAGAAACCACCCAATAAAGCATATAGCGTGTTGTGTTAATGTGTATCTCTGTAGTATCATAACATAGTTAGGTAGGGGTTTGAATTCTGCAAACGGTGTTAGTGTGTGTGTGTGGGGGGGTGTGGTTTCCTTTGTGAGGAGTAGCCCTTTTGGAGACTGGGAGAACACAATAAAAGAGGTACATCCCTCTTTAGAATGTCTGATGATGTCAGCATCCTACAAATATATCAGGAGAACAGCAACCACCCAAGAAAGCATATAGCATGCCGTGTTAATGCGTATCTCTGTAGTATCATAACATAGTTAGGTAGGGGTTTGAATCCTGCAAACACTGAGTATGTGTGTGTGTTTGCCACAGGTGGTCAATACAGCTTGGGTTTTGCTTTTACTACGGTATGACATATGATTAAAACAGTATGTGCATTGCACACATTGGGTATCTGCGTGGCAAATGAATATGTGTACATGTGACCTCAATCAGTACATAGGTGTGAAGCCTGCATACTACATGAATACATTTGTTTCCTTCAACAGATTGTGCCGCTGCTTCTCAGATCATAGGTCACATATGTATGTATGCGACAAGCCCGGCCACTGTAGTGATCCGTGGCCAAGGTCATCTGTGCCACACACACCCATGACATATACTGTAGAGTATTGTGAGTGAGGGTAATTGCCTGGGGTATATGTCACACATGTTCATACACAACAACGACTGGCAGTAATGGACAGTGATTATAGGTGTACAACAGCCCTGTGGATATGCATGCAGGCCTCTAATGTGTTATGTGAAACACCGATGGACCCCATAATACCTATGGATATGTGGATACCAAGGGACAGATGACATAACACGTGTCTGTCTGTACACATTAGTACCCAACATACATGTTGAGGGCTACCACCTATGTGGTACTGTTGGGATAGTATGTCTAGTAAATGTGGGTGTCTATGCCATAGTCGGCTTACGACTATACAGCATGTATTGGACAACAGGTATCTGTCTGTATGATACCCTTGTGTAGGATATGCTTCCCATGCAGGGAATGCAGTGTAGGCCAATGCATGCATTTCCAGATGTGGATGGACATATCCCTAGTGTGTTTGCATGTACCTAAGAGGGATATATGCCACACAGGTGTGGTCCCAGGAATGTGTGGCGGTCAATACCACTGGTTATGTTATAGTATAATACCGGAAGGAACCAACTGTTACTGAGTTCCCTACAACTGTGTGTCATTTGTCAGGACATCATCTAATGATTGGTTATAGTCATGCTGTTGAGGTGGTGTATACTACCAGACTGCAGATCATTGACAGATATCAACAGTATCACCCACAGCATAGTGTCAACCCATGTCATACACACGTGTACCCTGTTATTACATATCTGTAGTAGAATGCATACTGGCCATCAAAAGATACCATGAGATGTTAACAATGTGTACAACAGGGTGTGTTGCACATCCCACATGTCCACTATGCACGCACATGCAGACAGTGCGCAGGCACCATGTTCACAGATGTACACCTGCTAATTTGTAATGCACACATCACACACGTACTGTCCACTCACTAACACATGCTGGCAACACTGTACACTTCAGCCAAATGGCACATGGGTGGACAATACATACTCAGACCTAACACTGGTGTAAACAATGCTACAATGACTATCAGAATTGTGATGCATAATGCCTGCTCAGATATACCTACAAGGATATCAGTACACTTTCCTGTTGGCAACTTGCTACTACTGCTACACTGCTATAATGTCACCCTGTGCATCAGAACCATGTTAGCCTATTCCTGCATCAATGTGACAGATGACAGGAGGTGGCACAGGTGTCATCATATGCACAGGGTGTGTTGTTGGTTTGCCAGAGCCCGACATTGACCCATCCAAACAACATGTCTGTGTGTGTGTGTGTGTGTGTGTGTGAGGGACAACAGTACAGCATGGGCCAATGTTGATGTAATGAGTGTGTGTATGTGTGAGACCTAGTTGTTTGGTTAATGTGTGTGTGTCTGCATGCACACAACTCCACCATGTGGCTGCCATAAATGGGCAGTTGTGGGACAGCCACAGACTGTACCTGCTAGGCTGTACAGATCACAGTCTCTGGCCACGGACACGGTACCTGTGCCTGGCAGGGGTGCTACGGGCAGTATCGGCTACCAACCCTGACTGGGTGCTATCATCAGAGGCAGAGGTATGATGACTGGACCCATGTCCCTGCTGGGACTGGCCAGTGCCACATGGTCTAGTAGGACAGTTAATGGACAGGCCAGACCCAGCATTGTTGGTGCTGGTGCTGCCACTACGGCAGTGGCTGTGATCCGTGGTCCGTCCGCGATGACTGCCAGCTGATGCTGTTGCTGGCATTCATCTGCATTGGCTTCCCATCTGTCCCGCACGGTTCTGGCTCATGGCTAACACATTGTGGAGGACATCTAATGTCTCCCTCCAATGGCTATCAATGACCTTGGTGTAATTCCAGATGGCACTGGCAAGGTCACGGATGCTGTCATTGATAGCAGTGTAATGGGCCCTCTGCGCCCTTAGTCCCTGTTGGGTGTACCATTCCATACGTGTCTGTGCCTGCATTACAGCCCGGAACATACTGGAGGTTGTAATACCTCTGGGGGCACGTCTGCCAGGGGCAATATGACAGTGGTGCTCCCCTGAGAACCCCTGGACATCCGCCTATATGGTACCATTCCAGTAATCCGGCTATGGCTGCTGTGAGCAGCTGCATGTGGCATGGGTACCACACTCTCCTGGTCAATGCCAACTGTATGCTGTCCCTCAGCTAAGGGCATTGGTGATGAGGGATGTATTGGCAGTATGAGTGTGCACATAGATGGGGTTGAACGCTGTGTACTGTCGATTGGTGGACCAACAACAGACCCTGACAGACCTTCCTGTACCACAATACATGTCTCATCATCTCCACTATTAGTGGCAGTGACATCAGGTTCCCTGCTGCATTCAGACACCCCTAACTCAGCACCTGTGGAAGGAAGACAGGAAACACACTTCACAATCTGTACATGATGTTAGCACACATGCACACATGCACACATGAGCACATGCACACATGCACACATGCACACATGAACACATGAACACATGCACACATGAGCACATGTACACATGCACACATGCACACATGAGCACAAATACACTGCTCACCACAGCACATACACACACACACACACACACACCAGCAATCCAACACATACACAATAGTGGGTGAAGGTGGGTGACAATATCACAGGGCAAACAGTCACCTCACATGTGTCAGCATGCAGAATTTGTGTTGCTCAAGACCATGCAGTGCAAGTGTTGACGCCCCTATTTAATGACATTATACATGGCTGTGATGCATGTGTGTAGTTGTTCAGTGATTGTCTACACCCTGGAACACAATGTGTACATGGAGACAACATTGCTGTGCAAGTATTATCTGCTCTGCAATGTCCTGTGCACCATCACTCAATGGTATACATACCATGGCTGCATGTGTTGTCTGTGTGACACATAGATTGCCATGTCTACTTACAGTGTCTGTGTCCATAGCGAATAATAGTGGGCACAGGTGTAGCAAATGCATGCAATGTACAGACATGGGATGAGTGGTGGATGTAGACGTGAAGGAATTCCAATGCTCGACATGGCCATTGTACAGTGGTTATGGTGAGTGTGGGACATATTGCAGATATGTCAGTGCCAGCCATGACATGGCATGCTACATGACTGCAACATTAAGCACCACACATACCCAATGTGTGTCATGTGACCTATACACCCAATAGCATTCCAGGACATATATATGACTCTTTGTACAGATGGCGACAGCTGTGCATATTGTGTATACTGGCATATGTAAGCACACACACAACATGCTATGCATATCATCTATAGGTGCATATGTTTGCACACACACAACAATGAGGTGCAAAGCAAAGACCTCTATGTGTAGTACTATGGTCACTGTAACTGGATGGGGTGTACTACCATGTGCCATCATCATCATCATCATCATGCATCTTGTGGTCACTCATGGCTACTACTGTGTGACAGACCACCACCTAGCATGCTGTACCTGAACTGCAGTGCCATGGCTATGTTCACTATTGCACAGCCACTTTGTACATGGGTGGATGAGGTGCCCAATAGGGAGCATTGCCTAACATGACTGTGTTATGTGTTGAAGAGTGTTGCACAGCCCCATGATAGGCCTCTACCCCTGAGGTGCATCATGTGTGTGTGTGGATGACATGTGGGATACTGAGGTATGACCTTACAGAGGGTGTGTGGTTATGCCATATGTAGCATGTCTTTGTGTACTGCATATGATAAACGTGTTATGTTGTGTACAGGTGTTGCAACTATGCCTGTCCAATGTGCAGTACGGGGTTGCCACAACTGTGTCTTATGCTCTGTGTATTGCATGTCAGTGAGGCAGCTGCTGACATTACTGAACTGTGCAACGTCTTACAGCAAACATGCACGGCATGCATTATGCATAGGTGTGTTATGTGTACATGGCCTACACCTCACCTATGACATGCATATTTCATTACCAACATTGCAGTTATAACACACTCACCAGCATGGATCGGCTGCCCTGATGTCACACCAGAGGGACGTACAAGAATATGAGACAGTTAGTCAGTGGCCACAACTGTGGCATTGCTACAGTGGGTATGCTAAACTGCAGTATAACAACAGTCAACAGTCACAGGTGTAGAGATATTATTTGAAATATCAGTATTGCACAACACTAGGCAGCAGAACTGCTAAACACACAGTACACATCTCACATAGACATAATCTAACAATACAGTTAACTGTCATCCACAGATAGGGCATGCTACCTGCTTGCTCCGGGTGGACGTGCTGGGTGGCTCCGGCCTCCATGACAACACATGTCAGAGGTTGATGTTGCTGTTGTCCAGGAGCCACCATGCTTAGGAGCAGCTCCTCCACTCTGCTGAGGGGGGGATGAATGGCTACCTCACCACCTGTGGCATGCTGTTGTCTTTGGATATCAGACGCACTCCACCTGACATGTCTAATTAAATCACTGCAGTGATGGCGTACCTGCTCATATGTCCGGTTATGCATGCCTATGTCATTTACCTATAAACAAAAAGAAAGTTCAACAACTCCAATACTGAAAAGAACAGGAACTTCCCAAAGAAACTCGTGCACGAAAGGATGTAAATTCTTTTCTTTTATTCCACAATCCTATAGCAGTTAAGCGCTTTCAACTGGAACCCAGTCTTCTTCAGAACAGTCAACAAGCACCATAACTTCCTTTTTATACATAAACCAATACAATCATTTTAAAAATTGCGCCAAAACACTTAAAGGTATAGTGCACATTCAGCAGCAATGACCATAAAAAATCAATATTTATAATCTTCCTAGATATTTGAATAAACCCATATCTAGTATATACAATAATTATACTATCAAACTATTAAACTATATAAAATATTTGTAAAACATTTGTATATTTAAAATATTTTTAAACATGTATGTAAACTATATATAGTATATTAAAAAACTCTATTTCATATTCATACTACTATCAATATTGGAAGACTTGAGACTTTATAATAAATCAATAAGTATATTACCAATACTATAATAACTCAATGACTTATACTAAGAGAGGACCAAGAAAGGTTTAATACTGATGGACTCGTTTAGTCCTGGGGTCTAGTAGCGTCTAATAAAATCTGCCATCTGCTTTCCAAGGCAGCTAGTTTCATCTTCCAGTTTCCCAAATATTGAATAGCTAATGGTATCTATAATAGCAAACTGGAAAGTGTGCTCTTTACCATATTCATGGATATGTTTAGACAATGCATTCTTCATGTCCTTCCTCTGAATACGGTAAAGGTGTTCATATATACGCTTTTGAAAACTCTTTCAGTCTTGCCTATGTAATACATAGGACAAGTACAACATGTAGCAATATATATCACCCTACTTGTATTACAATTTCCAGTTCTAGTTCTAATACATGTAGAGTTGAAGTTTTAAGTCTAATGTATCTGGATTCATTAATAAACTTACACTGTTTACATCTGCATTTTGTTGTACCTTTGTACATATCCTTTGTGGCATTATCATAATTGGCCTTCTCTAATAATCTTTTAAATTAATGCCTGTCTTATATACAAATTCAGGAGAATTCCCACATTACGTTCCAAATTGAACTAACAAGTATATTCCAATGTTGTCGTAATATGTCCTTAATAAAACACGATGTGGAGTGTAAGTCAAAATACATGCTCGACTAGAATAACTGGATGGCAGCCCTTCATGTTTTCATTAACTATGTAATTACCCAATAAAGGGGGGTACTTCTTACCCCATTCATTACCCACATATTCAATTGTATCCAGGAGCATGTGATCCGGATATCCACGATACTAAATAATGTTCTAATGGTATCAAGTTCCATTCTCATCACAGTTTCTGTCGAAGACATCCTCGCATACGGATACACTGCCCTTTACGATGTTTTTAAAAATGTGTGGAGGATGGTTACTTGTAAAATGTAGGTAATCATTGGAAAAAGTTGGTTTGCGGAAAATTCTAGAAGTGAATGTATGTTGGTCAAGACCAACCAAGGCGCCCAAATAAGCAATGTCCACAGTACTAGTTTGATGAGTAAATTTTAAAAATGTAGAGGATAAATTGATGAAAGACATAAATTCTTGTAATTCCTCTATAGAGGCCTTCCACAAAATAAAAATGTCATCCAAAAATCTGGCATAGAATGAGATGTGAGTATAAAAATGACTCTTAAATAACACTTCCTCTTCCCATTCCAGCATCACCATGTTGGCAAAGATGGGGGCACACGCACTTCCATAGCAACACCTTTGTTTGCTTGAAATATTCCCCTTGAAACACAATGTAATTGTGATCCAACACCAGTCCCATCATGTCACACAACAACACAACCTTGTCCCAACTAACCCCTGCATGTTTCCTGAGGCTATTTGAGAAATGTTCGATTCCTAGTTCTCTGGGTATACTGGAGAAAAGATCGACCACATCAATGGTGACTAAGATGAGGTCTGGTCTCCAATATTCATGTTGTAATTTGCCCAAAAAACTCCACGAATCTTTCATGATGTGTGGGATATTTCCATAAATGTGTTTTAGTTGATGATCAATCCATTTCCCTATGTTATAAATCTTGGAATGGGAGCCGGAAATGATGGGTCTGAAGGGTGGTTGCTCCAAGGATTTGTGAAGTTTGGGTATGCCAACAATGGTTGCCAAAATGGGGTGGTCATTCTTCAAAAACATGTAAGTGTCATTTGTAATCCTGTTGTCTATTAAATATTCCTCTATAGCCAGATCTATACGATGGTGTCCGATGTTAATCTGATTTGAGGAGACATTTTCGTAAGTGTCTGCCTGATTTAAGATGTCATAAATGCAAGACTTGTATGCTTCAACATAAAAAAGTACTAACCCACCACCCTTGTCGGGTTTCATGATGCGTACCTCTTTATTCTGCATCACTTGGTTAAGACATTCCTTTTCTGATTGAGTGAGATTTTGTGGTGGACCGTTATACAACAAATTCCTATGTCTAATGTCCCTGTGTAGTCTATAAATATCTTGACTGACCAATTTCTCAAAATTTGATATACTGGGATGAGATACAGGAACACAGGAACTCTTTTTGCTAACTGCATGTTTTCCGTACCAACTACCTGGTCCGTTGAGCCATCAAAAATCACAGCCAAATTGAGTTTGCGACAAAAAAGTTTCACCTGCTTAATATTATCAACTAAATTGTTGCTAACAGTAGGAATAAACTTCATTCCTTTGTGCATAACCGACTGAAGTCGTCATTTACCTCCACATCTGTGTAGTTATAGACTTTGAAACCTTCAAAACATGTGACCATAGGATAATTCAAAGATGACTTCCTACTACTAATAGTATTTCCCTCTGAAACAATATTCTGATCAATAAGAGGGGTAAATGTCACAGATTCAGTTTCATAAGTCTCGTCTACTGTAACTACACTTGCTCCTGTGTGGGAATGTTGATCTATTTTTTGTATTGGGTCCACTGTTTGTTGGGATGTCTTGCAAAAGAGGCTTGGCACTCTGAAAATCCCTATGTGTAGTCCAACGGGGGGTGGACATAAAACCTACTTCTGACTCTTTAACTTTAGGCCATATATAAGCTCTGTTGTTACTGTATGCTTCGTGGTCCCTAGTAAGTTTCTTGCTTTTCCTCTCAAATATAATATTGGCCCTACTCCGCTTGAAAAAATTGTTTTTAAAAAGATCATTCCAAGTCTCATAATCTACATCATTACATATAGTCTCATACATGATTTCTAACTCATCTCCTAAAAGGTCACGTTTCTCTTGTTGATATTTTAATAACAGTTCCATGAAAGCAATTCCAAAACCATCAAACATACTATTAAATGCATTCATCACTTCCACATTATAAATTATGCCTAATGGTAATTTAAAAAATCGTAAACCTTTAGGTACCATCTTCAGATTTATACAATTTTTTAAATAATTAACATCTATTTTTGCATTATTATATGCAGTAAGTTTCTTACCAAAGTCATAAATCATTTCTTTCAGAGAGCTATATATGTGATTTTTCTCATTAAATTTCTTATTGTAATTCTTTTACCAAAGTCATACATATCACCATGTCCATTTAGCACATTTTCAAATAGCTCTCTTTCATTTGTCTTTGTGGTAAACAATTCACTATTCATTATTTTATTATATTCAGGTTGGTCAAAAATCCTTTTTGTTTGTTTAGGTTTAGGGCTAGATATAATATAGGCAACAGTACCTTTTTTGTCAACATGATGTTTCTGCTGAATGCTCCCGTAGGTTTATTCGTGTATACCGTCTTTGGTCTAGCCCCATTCCGTTCGGCCTCACGTCTTGCCCTCGATATACTAAAATCAAAAGTGAAGTCCTGGGCTGGTGTGAGTGCATCATCATGAAAAACAAACCGTCGCTGTTCTTTAGGTGATATAGCAAAACCGTCACTAGTATCCAGTAAATCAATTGTGGCTTTGTTATTATGAACTACATCCTCCGAAGGTAGTAAAGCTATGGGAAAGCCACGTTCAGGTGTAGGTAACCTCCTCCTGAAACTTGTTGCCTCATGCCCCAATGCATCAACGCCAGACACCTTCCGGTTTTCTTCAGGGACTTCCCCTTCCCTTCTAAACGCCAGCGTGCTTTCTTTTGATGGACAACCGTCACTTTGGGGTGAATGCAAATCAGGCATAGTTTGCAATCCATCATTAGAAGCCTGAAGTGCCTTATTAAAACCAATACTGTTTGGAAGTACCTTGTTAGAAGCAATACTGTTTAAGAGTTCAAACAGTTTACGTATTTCGCCCTGCACGGCTGATACTTCAGCCCGAAGTCCATTAAACTCCTCTCGAGACAATGAAGCCTCTAAGGTAGTCTCCTGTTCAGCCATATCAACCAATAAACAAAAAGAAAGTTCAACAACTCCAATACTGAAAAGAACAGGAACTTCCCAAAGAAACTCGTGCACGAAAGGATGTAAATTCTTTTCTTTTATTCCACAATCCTATAGCAGTTAAGCGCTTTCAACTGGAACCCAGTCTTCTTCAGAACAGTCAACAAGCACCATAACTTCCTTTTTATACATAAACCAATACAATCATTTTAAAAATTGCGCCAAAACACTTAAAGGTATAGTGCACATTCAGCAGCAATGACCATAAAAAATGTCTTAACCAAGTGATGCAGAATAAAGAGGCACGCATCATGAAACCCGA
This sequence comes from Protopterus annectens, assembly GCF_019279795.1. NCBI lineage: Eukaryota > Metazoa > Chordata > Ceratodontiformes > Protopteridae > Protopterus > Protopterus annectens. Next base: position 1,450,363,678 of record NC_056733.1, read on the forward strand.
CAAGGGTGGTGGGTTAGTACTTTTTTATGTTGAAGCATACAAGTCTTGCATTTATGACATCTTAAATCAGGCAGACACTTACGAAAATGTCTCCTTAAATCAGATTAACATCGGACACCATCGTATAGATCTGGCTATAGAGGAATATTTAATAGACAACAGGATTACAAATGACACTTACATGTTTTTGAAGAATGACCACCCCTTTTGGCAACCATTGTTGGCATACCCAAACTTCACAAATCCTTGGAGCAACCACCCTTCAGACCCATCATCTCCGGCTCCCATTCCAAGACTTATAACATAGGGAAATGGATTGATCATCAACTAAAACACATTTATGGAAATATCCCACACATCATGAAAGATTCGTGGAGTTTTTTGGGCAAATTACAACATGAATATTGGAGACCAGACCTCATCTTAGTCACCATTGATGTGGTCGATCTTTTCTCCAGTATACCCAGAGAACTAGGAATCGAACATTTCTCAAATAGCCTCAGGAAACATGCAGGGGTTAGTTGGGACAAGGTTGTGTTGTTGTGTGACATGATGGGACTGGTGTTGGATCACAATTACATTGTGTTTCAAGGGGAATATTTCAAGCAAACAAAAGGTGTTGCTATGGGTGCGTCGTGTGCCCCCATCTTTGCCAACATGGTGATGCTGGAATGGGAAGAGGAAGTGTTATTTAAGAGTCATTTTTATACTCACATCTCATTCTATGCCAGATTTTTGGATGACATTTTTATTTTGTGGAAGGCCTCTATAGAGGAATTACAAGAATTTATGTCTTTCATCAATTTATCCTCTACATTTTTAAAATTTACTCATCAAACTAGTACTGTGGACATTGCTTATTTGGACGTCTTGGTTGGTCTTGACCAACATACATTCACTTCTAGAATTTTCCGTAAACCAACTTTTTCCAATGATTACCTACATTTTACAAGTAACCATCCTCCACACATTTTAAAAACATCGAAGGGGCAGTGTATCCGTGCTGCGAGGATGTCTTCGACAGAAACTGTGATGAGAATGGAACTTGATACCATTAGGACATTATTTAGTAATCGTGGATATCCGGATCACATGCTCCTGGATACAATTGAATATGTGGGTAATGAATGGGGTAAGAAGTACCCCCCTTTATTGGGTAATTACATAGTTAATGAAAAACATGAAGGGCTGCCATCCAGTTATTCTAGTCGAGCATGTATTTTGACTTACACTCCACATACGTGTTTTATTAAGGACATATTACGACAACATTGGAATATACTTGTTAGTTCGAATTTGGAACGTAATGTGGGGAATTCTCCTGAATTTGTATATAAGACAGGCATTAATTTAAAAAGATTATTAGAGAAGGCCAATTATGATAATGCCACAAAGGATATGTACAAAGGTACAACAAAATGCGGCAGATGTAAACAGTGTAAGTTTATTAATGAATCCAGATACATTAGACTTAAAACTTCAACTCTACATGTATTAGAACTAGAACTGGAAATTGTAATACAAGTAGGGTGATATATATTGCTACATGTTGTACTTGTCCTATGTATTACATAGGCAAGACTGAAAGAGTTTTCAAAAAGCGTATATATGAACACCTTTACCGTATTCAGAGGAAGGACATGAAGAATGCATTGTCTAAACATATCCATGAATATGGTAAAGAGCACACTTTCCAGTTTGCTATTATAGATACCATTAGCTATTCAATATTTGGGGGAAACTGGAAGATGAAACTAGCTGCCTTGGAAAGCAGATGGCAGATTTTATTAGACGCTACTAGACCCCCAGGACTAAACGAGTCCATCAGTATTAAACCTTTCTTGGTCCTCTCTTAGTATAAGTCATTGAGTTATTATAGTATTGGTAATATACTTATTGATTTATTATAAAGTCTCAAGTCTTCCAATATTGATAGTAGTATGAATATGAAATAGAGTTTTTTAATATACTATATATAGTTTACATACATGTTTAAAAATATTTTAAATATACAAATGTTTTACAAATATTTTATATAGTTTAATAGTTTGATAGTATAATTATTGTATATACTAGATATGGGTTTATTCAAATATCTAGGAAGATTATAAATATTGATTTTTTATGGTCATTGCTGCTGAATGTGCACTATACCTTTAAGTGTTTTGGCGCAATTTTTAAAATGATTGTATTGGTTTATGTATAAAAAGGAAGTTATGGTGCTTGTTGACTGTTCTGAAGAAGACTGGGTTCCAGTTGAAAGCGCTTAACTGCTATAGGATTGTGGAATAAAAGAAAAGAATTTACATCCTTTCGTGCACGAGTTTCTTTGGGAAGTTCCTGTTCTTTTCAGTATTGGATATGTCATTTACCTGACAAACAAGTTCCTGCCACAGTGCAGTCCGCTCCTGCTGGTGCTGGCTGCTTCTGGAGAACATCATTGTGTACTGCTGCAATAGGCTTTGTAGTATCACCTCTTCCTCATCCGCTGTGTATGATGGATTGCGTTAGTGGGCCATCTAGCTGAAAAAGATATGAACAATATGTGTGAGCAAGTCCTGTGGCACACTTTACACCTTAACCACAGATATCACTTTACTGACATATATACCATCCTGTTGTCTGTCAGAGGTTACACACGTTCAATACCACTTATTGGTTCTCAGGCCACAACTAACTAACAGTGCCTGGCACACTCTATATATCACACCACTATACAACAGTACCCAACACACTGTTTGTGACACATTGCACAACCTCAAGACAGGGGTGTATATCACACCAATGCACGAACACAGGTGCTATCCATTGCAATGGATGTAAAGTACAGGCACAGTAGTACCAGTCAACCATCCTAGTCATTGATGCCATAGCCCTGCCTAACAGATGTGTACAGTTGTTACTATAGGTGGCATACTGCTGTAACAGAGTATATATGTTGCTGGATACACACATATACCCTGTAACACACATATGATTGCAGCCATTGTACAGGCATGATTACACACACATCAGACAAACATACAACACACCACTGTATACCAACACAGATGAGCATTACCTGTGTACCATACAGTACTGTGTGCCACTACTTACACACCCTTATGCCTGAGTTTTGTCCTCTGTGCAGACTACAGGAAACACAGATGACAGTGTTTCCAAGCAATGTGAACACGCACCATACTGTGCTGTTTAGGCCTACAGCTTCTGGTAGTACTACAGTTCATATGGGAGTTGGATTCACCAGCAGTACCACTCACTAAGCATACATGTATTGCTTTAGCCTACAATGAGAGACCACATTCATCAACAAGGAACTACGTCACATCATATGCCATACTACTATGTCTGCCTAACAGTACATTACACATAATTTGCTGTCCTTACAGCTAGGATAGACACTACCATGTCAGATACAACTTCACACTAACCTATCACACCTTTACAGACCTTGCACACATTCAGCGTTACACTTATTCAATCTCACATAGCAGGTATTGCATTGAGTACATGTGTGAGTGCATAGTGTCATAGGTAGGTAATATGCTGTTGGCCCTAGGGCCTACGGCAGCCTAGCCATATGCTACCCTGGCCTTTGACACACATGTACTTTGATTTCACTTGCCCCTGCCAACCAGAACCACAGAGGTGTTTCTTGGGGTGCATTACCAATCTCCCACACAATCATCAGGGGTATTTATGACAACTGCTAATGAGAAGCCTTGTTTGCTATTGCTAGGTGGTCTATTCCGGTGTATAGCATATCTCTGAGATGGGAACCTATTCCTCCAGCATGTGCAGTTTAGTGAGCTGACAAGGTTTAGGGCCCTAGAGCATGTATCTCGGAGGGATTGTGATATGTTGCCATGGTGGTTGCCACCCAGCTATGGGTGTGACATACCTCTGTATGTCCGGCAGAGGTCACCTCTGTGTGGCCAGTATGCAATACAATGTAGATGTGATTTTTGTGAGTCAGTCTGCATAGGGCATCTGTTTGCGGCCAGTATTACCCTTTGGGAGGTATGTCTGTGGCCTTTTCACCTGGTGTAGTTGTCATGTGAGGTACATACCACACAAGGCATTGTGATGGGTAGAGGGGAACACTGCTCTATATTGCTATAGATGAAACACCTGTTGTCATGACACATAACACACAGACTGATTACAGGTGTAGTGTGGCACTGTCGTCATCAAAGTGGAGGCTACTGTCCACCTGTATCCCGTGTTCCCTTATTACACCTTCACTGTTAGGTAGATCTCTACCTATGTGGTAGTTAATGGATACAATGTTTTGGAAAGGAGGAATGGCACTGCAGTATCAACACCTGTCTACAGTCCATGCCTTGGTCACCACACACCTGTTGCAGTACATATGACTCCATGTCACTCTGTCTCTCCCTATCTCTCTATATGGCTATATATATCTATATATCTATCTATATATATATATATATATATATATATATATATATATATATATATATATATATTATATATGCATATCTATACACATACATGTACACATCCATTGCTGTACACATGGATGTGCATATAGGCACATGTACAGTCCACCTTTCATGGTGGGGATATCACTTATGCGACAGTTGAGGGATGTACAGTTATGTGATTTTATTGCACAGTGTTGGGCAGAATGCATGAGGGTGTCCTCAGCCCATGTAGCATTAGCAGGCCTCACTGGCTGTAACACAGCAGATCTGACAAATCAGTCCACAGCATTTAACCACCACATGACATATATCAGCACTGCATGCTGTTTTCTAGGCCACACACTACGACCTACACAGATATATGCACATATCAACCTTCAATGACAGATATCTGTCCACCCTTCACTAACAGTTGCAGTATGTCCCTTGCCCTATGCACATGTGCGGATACAGATAGATACATACTGCTGCCACACATGGATGATTTGCAGTGTGTAGAGTACTCTTCAGGAACATCTACTACATGCCAACACATACATGTGAGTTACATACCTTACCTTTGTATTTCACTGCTCCGTGTGTTACGGTTTTGTAGATTTTTTTTTTTTTGGTTGTTTGTTTTAGGTTTTCCCCCTCTATTTCGGTTTATGTCTCAGTTTCTCTCTCTGTTGTGTCTCTGTCTCTGTCTGTGTCTGTGTCCGTGTCTCTCTTTCTCTATCTCTCTCTCTATCTCCCAGCACCTGCAATGATAGAATTGCATGTGTGGACTGCAGGTACAGCCTGCTTTTCTAGGTATCTGCACTTGTGAATGTGACAGCCTCTGCACCAATTGCTGCCCACCATTCAGTAATTGCATGCAGCCTGCTGTGTGGTGATTGCATTACTCACTGTGATTGCAGCCCACTGCTATAAAATGCTAGGTTAGGTAGGCGTAGCCCTTTCAGCTGTCCAAGGTAGGGCCCATGCTTGTTTGCTCTGGACACTGTTGTGTCAGTCAGAAGGTTGGTATATGTCTCTTATCTGAAGCTAGGGTTGTAGCCAGTTATATGCATGTTGTACTCAAACCTGAATGTTGCTGCTTCCAGTACACACTTCTCAGTGTAGACATGTACTCACCCCTCCAAATGCTAACACAGGATACATGGGAGTATGTACTTTATTTCTGACTTACACAATTAACTGCCATACAATTGTGGTTATTGCACTGTATTCCTGCGGCCAGTATTTATCCTGGTCTGATACTGTGTGGTGTTTGTAAGGTGCTGCTGTAACATTATTCCCTGCTAGGATGGCTGGTCCTCCTTTCACAGTCATGTCATGCAATTCCACAACAACTGCTGGTAAAGACCCACAGAACAGGATTTGTGTTATACCATTCCTGATTTCCATTTACATTCCCTCATTGTAATGCATGATATATTTATTTCAGAACCAAGTTATTTGTATATCTGCTGTGGCTTAGTGGTAATTCATGCAGTCTATTGTGTCAATAGTCTGGGGTTCGAGACTGGCAGATGTTATTTCTTTTGCTGCTCAGCAGAACAAGGGCCCTGCCATAGAGTGACTAAGGCACTTTTAAGCAGTTGTAAGCTGGTTTGTGCGACACTTAGTGACACTTAGCAAAGTGCACACATGCGCACACTCGCTTAAACCCGCTTACTACTACTTAAAAGTGCTTACTCCCGCTAACCCCCCCGCTAATTTCTTTTAAAGAAAAGAAAATGGGGAGATAGGAAAGTGGTGAAAAAGGGGGCACAAAGAGGGACAGATAGTAGGTATACAAGCTTGGGATGTGCAGGTGGGTGTAGGGAAGGTCCATAGCTGCCCATTTCTTTACCAGCAACAGCTGTGCATATGCAATAAATTTGGAGTGATATTTGAAACCTTCCACCCTCTGGGAGAGGGGTGAGGACAACAAAGTATGTTGTACTGCTAATTATAATTATCAGTTTACATGTCCAATGGACATGTGTGAGAAATGGGCAGCTATGAATGGGGCGTACTTTTTCTGTGGGTACAGATTGCCCATTTTTTTTTTCAGGTGAGAGTGGGAAGTGAGGTAGAAGAAGTAGGTATGTTCGGGGAGGTAGGTTGGGGAGGTAAACAGACAAGACAGACAAGACGCATACAGGGGCAGTGTATGACACATGGGGTGGGTGAACACAATTGACAGGGTCGGATGTTTCGAAATCGCAAGCCCATGAGCCCACAGATGGTAACAGTGGAACTGAGATCCCCACCCATGGGCAGTCACCACTGCACCTTCACAGCCCCGAGGGTGGCTGTGCTGGGGGCTGCATAGAATGGGCAGGCTCACCCATGAGATGCGCCACTCTCGCCTTGAGCTGGTGTAGGGGATCAGCGACTGAACGCTGGATCTCCCTACGCACCACAACCCGGACTCTTTGAAGGGTGACAGGTGGCCCTTCTCCACCCACGCTTGCACGGGGGAGATGAGCCCCATCCCCTGCAGCGCTTCCACCCAAAGGTGGCACAGGACCAAAGGAGGAGGGGAGCCCAGGCTAGGCACCGGACCTGCTGGTGCCAGGTGCACTCGCCAGCTGAGGAGGGACAGGTGGGTCTGCTGGGACCGGCCTTCCCATACGTTTTGTGATTAGGTGTGTTTAATTACAACATAAACAACAGCATTCCAGATTAGTTATAACAGCATGCAGTAATATTCCCATTAACCCAACACACCAAGGTTCCAACAGTTGAACAGCAAGCATAACACATGCATATATTGAACCACAGTGGATATTCCAACAGCATGCAGGGATGTTTGGTAGCAACAGGCCACCATGATTGTGGTGTTTAAACAGGGCACATGCATCAATGTGAATGCAAATATTTATAGAACAATAGGACATATGTCCCAACAAATTTTAAGATTACACATACCCATTGAGGTGTGGAATTGCATGGTTTATTGACGTGCAGTAGGGTGTAGAAAAAAACCTCGGTTAACATTTTATAATTACCTTTTAGTCTGCACTACATTCCTAGTGACTGCAGATGTCTATCCCCTACATGTATTATTACACTTGCCACCATACATTAGGTTGTGTAATGGGTTTGGCTAGTCCAGTATATGCCTGACCTATATCTGACATACTAACTGTCCAGGATGCAGATGTTACTGCTACATATTTCTTGATTACATTTCTATTTCTTTATCTACATATCTGGGATGTTTTCACATGACATTTTCACTTCGATTTGTACAGAACCCTGCATTTCTTGACACACACTCACATTTCTGGGGATAAACTAACATGCTACACGTGTGCCAGATTTACTTATGCATGCCAGCCAGTAACTGACTGTTGCGGACTGTATATATGCTTCACAGCTACTAGCACTTCCATCATCCACTTTATATGGGACTGCACAACTCTGGGTTGCCAGCACTTTTTCAAACAGTACTATTTGTATAATGCAAGGGTACAACAATATTTCAAACTCTGTGACACAGATACACTCCAGGTTTTAGACCGTTATTAATGGCATTACACACTTTTCCACAAGCTCACTCCTTTATTTGTTTTAACGGTGCATATGGCAAACATGTTCAAGACATATTATACCTTTATTAATAGGTTAGAACACTCTTTTTCAGGCTCACTCACTTATTTTATATGACAGTGCCTGCAGAGATAGTATTCCAGACATATGTTACCTTTCTTAATGGGTTACTACACTCTTTTTCTGCCTTTCTGATGTTTTTATCTGACAGTACATGCAGAGGGCTTATACAGGCAATTTTATGGCTGTATTATTGGACTACAACACTTTCTTTCATGCTCCCTCCCATATTTTATATAACAATACATGCAGAATGATCACTAACCTACCTGGTGGCGCAGCCTTAGCAGCCTATCAGTATAGGCTTGCTGATTCACAGCACGGTCACCTGCAGTTGTAAAGTAAATGAAGGGATATTGAGACATACCTATCCGTTATACATACTCAATTATCAATTCTTACATACTGCATTCCATGGCTACATACTCAGTTGTGGGGCATTCTGCATCCCACGGGCCTCCTGTATCCATTGGTTCAGGCGGTCCTGCTTCCGTCTCTTCAGGTCTGCATGGTGGTGACGGACTTGCTCACCAGTCTGAGGAATGCCTGTGGCACTGGTGAGGTCATGAGCTAACCAGTTCCAAGCCTCTGCTTTGTACTCCGTCCCTTGGAACTGGCCCTGCAGGAGTCTTGACTCATGACGGTGGAGAAGGAGCCAAATCATGTATTTCGACTCCTCGATGCCCCAACGTTGCGCTCGGAAGCGTGTTCCCTCTCCAACACCAGCCATTCTAATTGCAGATGTGAGCTACAATCAGTTATGGAGTGTATTCCCACCTATGGGGCTTAAATATGCCGCATTTCCCGCACTTATTTGTGATTGGCCATTTTTTTAACTTCTCGGCTGACTGGAGACCTGCTTAGTAATGGTTAAACTACCATTAGTAAGTATATGTCTGTTAACAGTGGCTGTTTCCCCTAAGTTATCATGGCTTAGTGGTTCAGTACTTTGCTGGTGATGCACAGAGTCCTGGGCTTGAACCCTTGTCATTCATTTTATTTTCATACTGTCCAGACAGGCTAGGGGGGTATGGCTGCATTTAAGCAACTTTGCCCTATGTTGCTCCTTGGTGCCCTATGGTGCCCTGGTTGGCGCGGCGTGCACATCCGCACAAACAGATTGAGCTGGTTAAAGCGCTATTTCACTATGGGCACCTCTATTGCGCTGGGTTAACCATTATTAAACTATGGGCAACTCTATTGCGCTGGGTGAAGCGCTGATTAGCTGCAGGCAATTATATATCAGGATCATTTAAAATATTTATTTTGTTCCCTGATACATTGACCATTTCACTGCATTTTACTACTATTTACACATATTTTTGTCTGGTATTATTTCATATACTGATTTAAAAATAAATACGAAGGGGAGTGGTGGGACTCGAACCGTGAATGCCTCTTCTTTGTGCAAATGCCCTACCATTATGCTATTGCATGTGATTTGTGTAAACATTCTTTCTTATGCTCTTCCATGTCAGAATTGCTAACTCTAGCTAAGCAATGGGTACACCCGCACACACATGCGCAAATACGGGCAGCTATTTCAGGTATTTAAAAAAATAAAATTAACTTTTTACTTTTTATAACTGTGATGGAGGTTTACAATGTCAGGGAGTGTGGTGTTGGGTGCAAAGACATTTGAGCGGACTCGCTCTTGTGTATTTGCTTTTACTTTTCAATCACTTGCAGAGGCATGGACATTTAGACTGCTCGGCAGTCAGACACGCCCCCTGCTTTCTTACACGGTCTGTGTACAAATTACGGTTGGGTCAGTGTGCCCTCATGCATATTCATGGCACGCTGATGTCATACCGTTCAACTGCAGCCTCCGAGTAAGACTTATTAAGTCTTACACGGAGGATTCGTGAATCCGGGGGTCTATCTTTACTTGATCATCCAAGACTTTACTTTTCTCTTTATTTAAAGCCATCCCTATCATCTCTAGACATGCATTTCTATCCAAAGTTTGTTTTTTGCAATTATTATGTCATCTGCATATGTTAACAGAACTGAAATTTTTAACCTATCAGGTGTTAAATACCCCACCACCTTCATTTTGTAATTTATTTCACATACTATAGCATTCATAACTACAGCAAAAGTATACAGCTCATTGGACATCCCTGTCTTACACCACTTTTCATGTGTACTTCTTGGCTTAACCAGCCATTTACAAGTATTTTAACTTTCTTACTTATATTATATTATTTTATTATTACCTATAGGATTTCATGTCCAGTTGTAGCAAATGCCTTATTAAGGTCTCCTATCATGATTTTTGCATCTTCTTTTTTACTCATAATATCATCCACAATTTCTCTATTTATCACTAATAATTCCTGACAACCCTTTCTTAATGTTTTCCATTGAGTTTCAAATCTCTTTTGTATTATTTTCATAAAGATCTTATAGTCATTATTATTCGATGCTATCAGCATCCATTTTTTAATTGTCTTCTATTTTCCTTATTCTATATGAATTTAAATCTTCTACTACATAATTCTTCACACATAAAACCTTCATTTAATCATTCATTCAAAATCTTAAAAAATATATATATATTTTTTCCAATTCCTTAAATTTTTATACATTTCAAATACTATTCCATCTGGTCCTGCAGCAGACGCTATATTTACTTGTCCTAATAATTTATCTAGCTCATTTAAAGAAATCTACTTTTCCAACTCTTTATTCTCTTTTTCTGTTAACATTTTTTTACTTTCCATGCATTTTTTCTGTACCTTCTCTTTAAACATTTTTTGTACATATTATACTACACTATTCATAATCTTTTCCTGAGTTCTTTCTATTTCTCCTTTTATATTTTTTATTTCTCTCCTTACACTACCATCTTTGAAGAATAGAATATAGGTTTATACTAAGCTAACTGCCCTTGCGAGCCATTTTAAGCCTAGAGAATTATCCGTTGTGAGACTCAAACCCTGCACCTTGTGTTTCTAAGGCAAACACCTTAACCATTAGGCCACCCTCCCAATCTTCCTTTACTAATCTGCTTAAGTAACTCAATGGTTCTTTTTTTCACCTTGCAGACATATCTTTACTTATAAAACAATTCTTGTATTTTTTTATTTTATTCATATAATTCTTTTTCTTGTCAAAGTACTTTCTGTCATTATGTTTTAAACGTTCTAATGCATTGTTATATGCTCTTTTATATTTTTCTTTCTCTACTTTTCTCACATCATATTGCCACTGTAAAAAACATTTTTATATTTTTCGTTAATTATCTACCATTCAGAACAATTTTTATAAAATGTTCTCATAGTAATATGATGTTTCCATAACTGTATTATTAATCTTTTCTTCTTCATTCCATGCTTTCTTGTTTATCCTTTTTATTGGTTTGCATATTTTTATGTATTCCTTGCTTTCCTTTACCTCTAGCCATACTGCAAGATGACTAGAAAATCCTGTTTTAACTACCACCCATTCACCTATAACTAAACCTTCTGATATTATAAAATAATCTATTTCAGTTCTATACATACATTTTTGTAAGTTTATGAATTTTTGTCTCATTAACATGCCACATCTTATAACTTCTAACAATTTTCGTATATCATTTCCTTTCTTTTTATGCATGCATCTTAAATCACAGTTGAAGTCTCCTGTTATTATACTATTCATATTTATCACTAAATAGCCTAAAATCTGATAAAATAACCTTTTCCTTTCTTTACAATTACTATAAGCATATAATGTTATAATTGTGTATACTTTTAAATATACAATGGTTAATCTTCCCACATTTGCTAAAGTTACATCTATTATCATTACTGTATTTCTACAGAAAATGGCTATTCCAGAAAATTCATCATTTCCCAAATTTCAGATTATCTTTCTGCACCATAGTTTTTCTGTTTGTAGTCTTTCTTCACTTGTTAAAAAATCTTGTTTTCTAATATAATAACATCTACATCACAAGTATTATACCAACCCAAAATTCCTATTTTTCTTACTATATTCAAAATACTAGTCACATTCACAGAAAACACTAAAAAAATTAAATTTTCCCTTTGATCCATGGTTTCATAAGCTCATAGCTAATCACTAAGTAGGTTTCTTAGTAGGCCATTCTAAGCCTATCCATTTCCCTCCCAAAGGTGAGAATCAAACACTGTACCTTGAGTCTGTGGATCAAACACCTTAATAATCACAGCAGTCCCAGTCATCAGCTGTATATATATATATATATATATATATATATATATATATATATATATATATATATATATATATATATATATATATATATATATATATATATATATCCATTTCCTTTTTGTTGTATACATATCCCTTTACATTTTTTTCTTCTGTCTTTTACGCTTTACCAAAATAATTATTTTTCTTTTACTTTTTCTCAAGTTGTGTCTTCTTCATCAAGAACTTTCTTCTATGTCCTCTTTATTAATTATTTCTCATCTAATTTTTCTTCTACTTCTTCTACTTCTAAAATTTCTTCTCTTTGCTCATTTTCAGCTCTTTCTTTTCTTTTTCCTTTTCCTTAGTCTTATTTTGATTTTTGCAATTGCTCCATAAATGTCCAAGTTTTTACATTTCACTTCACATTTTTGCATCATGTCCCAATTCTCCACAAGTGTAACATTTTCTGTTATTACAGTTGAATACAATTTTACAATCTCATCCACCAGTCTCTAAACCTATTTTGTTATAAACATTTGCAATGTCTAGTACTTATTTACATAACGTTTTCAAATGTCCTTTCAAAGTCTCTCTTTCCACCTTTGTTTGAAATTGCACATAAATGTTATCTTTTGTTTCCTTATTAAATACTTTTATCACATAAAGATTCAATGGATTACATTCTTTCTTTTTTTCATATGCTCCAAGAAAAATTTCCATTGAAAAAACAGATTCAAATATAATTTCACTAAATGACTCTTTGTTAAAAAGAATAAATGCTCTTACCTCATGTGCTTTTACACGTAAAGGAGCTATTAAATTGTCCCCATCTCATACCTGGCCATTTCTTTGTCTTATTTACTTTGAAATCTTACAATGTACTTCAATTTTCATTTTTTTCTACCTTCTTTTCTACTTCCCTTTTGCCTTCTTCTACTTTCTCTGCATATGCTTTCTTTTCTGTCTTACCACTATTCTTCAGACTTGTCTCTGCATCCTCATTTTGTATTTTCTCCATAATGTCCCCGCCCCCCACCCCCAGGAAATTTCTCCTTCATTTTCTGGCTCACTCTGCATCACCATTTCTTTAAGTAAACCATCTCACAACCCTTCTGATTGGAGGGTTGTAATTACACAACCATCATTTGCTGCCTCATCCCCATCAAATAGATTTCTTTGTTATAGCTCCTCAGAATACTGCCTTGCAGATTTGCAACTGAAAAAATAAATCAGTTAATTGACACTCAAACAACCTGACCCAGTTTCTAAAACACATGGAAACACAGAACACTTAGACTGTCATTTATTTAACAAAAAACAGTAGAAAAACACTTTTGCACAAATCAGTGCTTTTTCTAGCTATTTAAACCCCCTACCATTTCATTAGTGTTTTAAAAGACAAAATCACGTAGTCCAGTTTTCTAAAAGGTATACTGGTGTCTTGATTTCCCAGACTTTAATACAGTTTAAGGCTACAGATTTCATTTAAGGGAGGTACATTAGAAGAATTCAATCTAACAATCCATCTACACTCTGCATATTCAGTAGAGTTCAATGTCATTGTCCCTCATGCTTTGTGGCTGATAAGCTGAAGCAGACAAAACATACTCACGTGTCTCACCTATATAAAGAGTGCGCTTCGCCAAAACAGTTTTATTACCTTTCCTTATATCATACAAATGCTGTGACATCTTATCTTACATGTTTATTAGTTTTCCCTGTACAGATCAAGTACATTTAACACACATATCTACATATACAACATTAAAAGTTCTGCAGTGATCATATAAATTAACTTTATAGCATTTGCAACTAAATGGATGAACAAAGCAATCACTCTCGAGGATGCACCTCTCCATGGAACAGTTCATACAAGCATGGGTTTCTTTATCAGGACACACAGTTTTCTTAGGTACATGATATCTACAATACAGCCTATACTTTTTTATACTTCGAAGCAAAACTAGGTCGGCTATCAACTTTGTAATTTTGGGACCACTTTCCAAAATTTTCCCAATTAGTCTTTATAATGTCAATTATTTAATTTGTATTTCTGGAGTAAAATTAATGGTGACCTAGTTTTATTTCTTGGAGGTCTAGCATCATACATCATACTCTCAGAGGAATATGCTTGCTTCATGCTTCTTAAGCAATAAAACATCAGACTTCACATCTTCTAGATATCATCTAGAATAGCCTCAGTTTGAGGACATTGTATAGTAAACAATCACTGTCACTAGTGAGGTGTTTTGCTCTATACATTTGTCTTTTGATGATATTCTTATAAATGAAATGTAGGTGCATTCCAATTAAGTGTTGTACCTGCAATATTTCCTATACAAACTATTGTTATCTGTTTCATTTTTATAACTCACATCTGTCTGAATATAATCAATTTGTGAAAATTCAATACCATTATTTAACTATGTAATGACATTTTCCAAAGAATTAAGACTGGATTGCCAAATATTCTTCCCAAACCAAGCATGAAAGTTCAGATCACTCTGTTAAAAAACAAGATTGAGGTAGCTGTTGGCACAGGCTCTGCCCATTGGTATGCTGGTCTGTAATATATTAAATCTAATTTATTGTTCTCAGTATGTCAGGACCTATAAGTACATATATTATATATAAGTTCTTATGTTGTCATCTACTTGCCTGTTTAATATCTCAGTGAAAAGAGAAAAAAATATCACGAGTAATAAAAATAAATTAAATGATGTATTGCATGTTGTCCAGATATTTCTATAAAAATATCATGTGTGAAACTGCCTTAAAGTGTGACATGCCCACCCATTAGTGAAGTGAAAAGTTACACACCAGCTTTCAGAAGCACCTGCAGTTTACCCCTCTTGTCTCCTTACTGCTTTCAATACTTTAGTTAATTGTGCTAGCCCGTATTTTGTATCCTAGTTCATGCAATTTGAGTATTAAATACATTGTCACAGCCAAGACTGCATGTATGGATGAGATACATTGCCTAACCATGTTTTTATTGATGTAGTCTTCTCCTGACAAGGCTGTTTTCATATTAAAACATCCTTGAGCACCCAGTGATACATCAATGCAGTTATACAGCTTCTAATCTACCGAGTTTGCCTTATCACTAGTTTACAGTGGTGTGTACGTTTACATTTAGTTTTTGCCTTTTAACAGCCACAAGGTCTGCCTCAGACAATTTAGCAGCTCTTAATTTCAACACTGTTAATATAGAAATATTCTCATTCAGACCTGGCTCTACTGTGGCATTTAACTTAAATCGCCAGAGGAGCTCTTTGCATTATAAATTATAAATGGGTTTTCCAGGCTAGTAACAATGCCATCCAATATGCCAAAAACAAACTTACTAAAATTCTTTAATATAGTGGAATGTTTATATAGTGCATTGTTGAATTTGGGTTTTTTATATCATAGCTGTACTTGTAAATCATTTTACATAATTTAATTATGTTAAATGCCATGATAGAACAGGTCTGAATGAGAATATTTCTAAATTACCAGTGCTGAAATTAAGAGCTGCTAAATTGTAATTTCTATGTTTTATCAATTAATGTCTACACTATCATTTGTTATATTTCAAAATTTTTTATGGGCTAATTACTTATATGCATAGTATGCAGTTTTAATACATTTAGCACTTTCAATATGCTCACATTTTGAAGTGTTTGTATTCAATTTTATTTTTTGCAAAGAATTCTATGTATTTTAAATGGTTAATTTATTTTACAAAACACGTTACTTTATTTCTAGTAGATAATAACTGCTGTTACTTTAGAATGAATAATTTCTTTTGGTCACATGACCTTTTAGCATATTCAGATTAGTCACGCAAATTTCCTGTTTGATTCTGAAAAAGCCTGAATAACAGGAGAAAAAACTGAAGCTAGATAGATACTAAACCTGACTTTTGTATTTTAAAGTTTATACATTTTGGACATTTACTTATACATTTTGGACATTTACTTATTAAGCCTAGTACGTTTTGTTGGTGGATTTACCTCTGGGCACCTTGATAGTGTGCACTTTATGCTCTTTTAGGGTTTTTTTGTTTTCTAGGTTGTTCTTATTGAACACACATGTAGTTACTTTTGTTTTTTATTCGTAGACTTGTCAAAAGCTTTTGACACTGTCTTATAAAAAATTCCTACTACAACTGTCCACAATGGGTATCTCACAACTTGCTCTTCAGTGGTTTAATAATTACTTATCAGATTACTACCAGGCAGTCAAATGGAATTCTACCCGTTCTCTTTATCTGCTCATCATTATAGGTATACTACAACGCTCTGTTCTTGGTCCTCTTCCATTTAATATATTTATAAACAATCTTCATAGTTTTATATAGCAAGCATCCCTTGTACAGTATACAGACAATTCCGCCCTAATCTGTCTCTCAGACAATCTAGAAAATTTAGGAAAGATTACACAAAACACCTTTAACTCTATTGAAAACTGGCTTTGTAATCACCAACTCCTTAATCCAAAGAAAAAAAAAACTAATTTTATTTTCCCCAAATCACTTACCCACAAGAAAGAATAAGTTTAAGATCACATCCATAAACAATACACCAAATGAAGTAGTGCTCCATTAAAAACTACTGGGAGTTACAATAGATGACAACCTCAGGTATGATCTCCACATACGGAGCAATATAAAAAAAAAAATCACGAAGACTAGGAATACTATATAGAGCCAAAAAATCCTTACTGCATCCACCAGAGTCACTCTTGCCACTATATACCTACTCCTTTCTCTATTGTTTGGTTCTCCCATCTTGACTGACCTCCAGGCCACCCTAAAATCTAAACTAGAACAATGTTACAACAAGGTAGCTAGATTTGCCACTCATAGAAATCGTAGGACATCACTGTTCTGCACTAAAAACTCTAAATTGGCTAGAATTATCCCACCAACTAAATTAGGGTTCCTATTATTTCCTCGAAGAGGTGTTCTATTGTACACCTCTTCATCGAACTTGAAACTATGAAATTTGAAAACATCAAATGTCCACATAAGCAATTTCTTTCCTGAGGAAAGAAATCTCTTGGCCATCCTCACCAGTTTGCCATTTTGCCCGCTGTAGTGCGATCTTGGAGTTGGTATATTTAGTTAGGGGGTGTGTGGCAGGCACAGCCCCCCACTTTGTAGTGTTTGTAGTTATTTGTTGATATTTGTAGGGCAAGTGATTTCTTTCTAAGGGAAAGAAATTGCTTATGTGAAGGTTTGATATTTTTAAAGTTCGCAGTTTTAGGGTCGATGAATACGTGTTCAATGGAATGCCTCTTCGAGGAAATAATATAGACCCCTAAATTATACCCAACTTCTCTTAACACACAGAATTATATTTAGTCCCACTTCCTGCCCAGGTATAAGTACAATTCTTCACCACTACCAACCAAATCATCACCTTTGATCTTTCAACAAAATCTACTTGACATCTAGAAGCTTTAAAAAAACTTTGGTCAAAATGTGTACTCACACTGTGTAGCAAAACCCTGGAATATGATCCCTGCACCAACGTTGCAACTAAAAAAATCTTCTCCATCTCCTGGCTTTGCACTTTTTGCTCTCCTGGCTAAAATTTCAGCTCCTTCTCCTCTAATACTTATTTACAGTAAACACTCAGTTAACCGGCACCCTTGTAGATTGGTAGATGCCAAATAACTGTACTTTCTGGTTGCTTAAGAGTTACTATTAAAAATAGGCCTGACTAATACTGTACCCTATACTGTTTGGTTTGAAAAGTTCTTAGGTTGGGGGAGAGAGGAATTTTATTTCTATCTTCCTTTTTAAAACTCTAAAACTTTAAAAACATAAGGTATGTTTCTGCAGGGGGAAACAAAGTGTAACATGAAAATTGTACTGTATTGTTTCATTTTTTTTTTCTGGTTGCTTGAGTTCTGGTTAGTTTATCCCATCTCTCCTTTTCCTTGTTTTTATTTCTCTTACTCTTATTTCCTTTACTCTTAATCTTGCTTTTATTCATTATTTCACCTGCATGTCATGTCTACTCCATTTATTACCTCTAATAAATACTTTTCTCACTCTCCCCTTTCCTTCTGTCCTCCTTCTTATCCACTGTTTGAATTTTCAACTCTGACATTTGCTTTATGAGTGGGTAATAAACCCTCACACTTAAAACATGTCAACACATTTCAGTGCCACATGATATTGTATTTGTCTTGTATTAATGATGGTATATTATATTATTCTACATGTTATATATGTATTAATATATGTATATACAGTATATTATAATATGATGTCAGTTTTCACTTTGTATATGTATTTTCTGTTCCCCAGCTTTTGCTGAAAATGGATAAAATTATCCAGTTGGACTTTCCCAGTAAACAAATGTCAATAAATAAATAAGAAAAGGTACATGGCCAGTTGATGGTCTCAGCATCTTTTTTAATGTAAACAGGCTTAGTGAGCCATGCTTCACAGGAGACAATTGCTCTCAATGGCGGTGTCACTCCATCTTCAATGTAATTTTAGCAGACCATAAATCATAGGAAAAACAGGCTCAGGCATGCAGAAATAACCTTAGTGCTTATGAAATTACTTACGTGCATACTATATGACAAAGCTTTCACCATAAATTCTATACATACATTTCCATTTGATAACAGGTTCTAATACCACCACCCACCTCCTTTAGCAATTAGTCAGTTTTCATCATTAATTTTTAATTCATTCACTGCTTTGAGTTCAAGATGAGGCAAACTGAAAATATACCTTTTAATGGGCTTAGAAAATAAAATTGTGTATCTCTCACAAGTTCATAAATATACTTCTGAAAGGGGACAAGTTCATAAATATACTTCTGAAAGGGGATAATCAACTGGAAGAAAAGAACTTAGTCCAGAAGTATCAGTTATAAATACATGCATGTATAGAGCTCACGAATAATCAAGAAAAAACTCAGAAGTATTGAATACATAAATCTACTTCACTCATCATGAAAGAAAATAATGAGATGCCATGATGGAATGTGGGTTAGGGCATAGTTGAGGAGCAGTGGACAGATAACATGATGGAGTAAGGAGGTAACTGGCTGCTGTTAGAGAGGATGAAACCCAAGGACCAGACGGGCTGTCTTACAAGGTAATTAAGAATCGGGAATCTCACTAGTGTGCTAGAAGAGCCTCTGATGAAACCTTCATCAGATCACTTGTCATTGCAGAAGTGGTTGTGTGCTGGAGGGCAGTAACAGTAGTACCCTTGTACCCTGGATCAAGAAAAATCCAGAGAACAACAGACCTATTAGTGTAACAGCAGTAGTGTGGACTCTCGGGGAGAAGGAATTCTTACTTTCCTAGAAAACAGCAATTTCATGGATGGCAACCAATATAAGATCATGGCCAGAAAGAATTATCAGTCAAACCTCATCTTGTCTTCTGACTGGGTTATAGAAGAAATAGATAGTGGAAGGAGGCATGGTCTACTTGGACTTTCCAAAACCATTTACTCACTCCTGCAAAGCTAGCTAGTAGCAAAACTGGATGGACTGACCTAAGAAAAAAGAAAGACACTGGATTCCTTTATGGTTGAAGGACAGAACAGATACAGTTGTGATGAAAGGAATAATGCTAAGGAATTTGGAAAGCAACTAATGGAGTACTAGAGGACTTCAGAGTGTGTCTGTCTCAGATACAGCTGAGGAAATACGATACATTTTCAAGCAATTCACTGATGACACAAATAAAAAGGTGCAGTGGTAGAGGCTAGGGAGGTGGCAGTCTAGGGTAGGATTTTGAAAGGCTGACAAAAGGGGAGTAAAGCTGGCAGATGTGGCTCATTTCAAATAAATCTAAAGTAGTAGACTTGGGCCATACCAATTTTGGTGTTAGGTGTTACCTGAGTGAAGGACTGGAACTGATGCAAGAGAACAGGGAAAGAATCTTTTCAGGCTTGCTAGCTGTTGCTGAAGCACCTACCAAGAGGAGAAAACGCTGAGAGAAGAAAATGAGCCACTTTTGTGATTTTAAGTATTTTCTTCTGGTTTTTTGTTGTTTTACTGCTTAGCCGCCTACTTTTTGGCATTTTCCGGCTTGCTAACATTTATATCTGTAACAGTAACAGTACTTGGAACACATCTAGAGCCTGTTTACTGCATTTCCTGTATTGCACTTAATTTAAAATCGTTTTTTTCTCTAAAAACTGCATTTTACCTGATTTTGGCCTAGCACTCAAGTGTGGGGTCATTTATTGCACTGTTGTGATTATTTTGCTGCTTGTGTATCTCTGCTACCTTTAAACTACAACAAAAAGAAAAAAAAAAAAAAATCTTGCTTTTTTCCCACTTTCTGAAAGTTAAGAAAGTTCAGTTACAGATTTGCTGTTCTGAACTGTTTGGAAGTTTCTAGAAGGCCAGTGCTTGCTTGGGCTAAAGGGAAGTCTCTGTGTTCACCAGTGGGAGTGGTTAACACTGAACAGCCTGCCTGTCCCTGGAGGAGTGGTTACTACCTAGAAGCTGTAGTTTTATTGGCCATTTTGGGTCAATTCTAAACTCCCTGATCTCTCTCTCTCTTAAAACCTTACAACTCTCTTTTTGCGCGGTTTTGCACACTGAGCAGCGTTGGGCAGTGCTGCCTAAACAGGTTTAAACTATTCCAGGCTCCACAAAGTCTGCTCTTCACTTTTTCCCTTTGAACTGTTCAAACTCTCAAAGTAATCACTCTATTATCTTTCTAAAGCCCTGCACTTACTCAGCTCTTATAAGGAAACACTAACTAACTAAAGCACTACACCCTCCTTGACTTCTCATAAGTATTAGACACCAGACTGGTCCTTCCTGATCAAGTGAAAAATCAGTTCCCTTCCCTAATCTGATCAGTAAAAAAAACAGTTCCCTATACTAATCTGGTATGTCCAAGTGCCAGTTTCAAGGTTACTCTCCAGTCCAGCTGGTGAATCTGGGAATTTTGAGGCAATGTTACAATTGCCTTATGTACACAGACAACCCTCTCCTCCTTCCAACAAACTCTAATACATGTGAGAGATGCAGTTACACAGCCAAACTGGAGGCAGAGCTCTCAACCCAAGACTGGCACAGTCAGTCAGGAGGAAAAGGTAACCACCCACACCACAAATCCACAGACCTATTGCATCTGCGTACCCAACACATAAACACACAAAAACATACTCGGAGGCTCTAAATAAAAATCTGCCTAAACAGCAAAGACCTCCTAAGCAGATATCCAAGCAACAGCCACCCCTCAACAATACCCACAAATCACATATCTCACAAAATCAGTGTGCCTCAGTCACAGCCCATAAGGCCAAACAACACACCAAATACACTTGTTATAGGGGACTCTATTGTCCGGCACACTGACGTCCCACTCACCAGACTGAACAAGGAGAAGATCACTAAGCTGCCTGTCGGGTGCCAGGATCTGCCACATAATGCAAGCACTCAGGTCACTCCAAAGCAAGTACAAGTATGACTCCGTCATTGTCCATGCTGGTGTGAATGACCTGAGATGTACCTCCCTGGACTACATGAAAAGAGACAGAGGAGCTCTCTGACCATGTAGCCCAGGCTAGTATGTCCCTGACCTTGAGTAGCATCTTGCCCTCACCAAGAATGATGCCACAGTATAAAGACAAAATGATCAGTTTCAACAATTGGCTAAAGTATTGGTGTCATTCAAAGGGGATCCAGTGTCTGTCAGCCTGGGATGACATGCTCGACAAGCCACGTTGCTTCACTAGGGACGGCTTGCACCTGTCACCCTTAGGCTTTCGTATACTGGCCAAGGCTCTTGCTACTCCCATAGTGCCTTTTTTAGGCAAGGCTCAAAGGACAAACCCACCTCCATAGACAACCCAAAGATAAAAAAACTAAAGGTAATGCTACTCAATGCCAGAAGTCTAAACTTCAAGATGCACGCACTCAAGACTCTCCTCAGTATGGAGAAAATCGATGTCTGTGCAGTAACAGAAACCTGGTTCAAGGCTCCTGAGAGCACCCCAGCACTACCAGGTTATAACTCATACCATGCGTTTTGGCCCCAAAACTCGGACCGAAGCATAAAAGGAGGGGGAGTATCTATATTCATCAAATATACCTACACCTCCAGGTTAGTGGCACTGCACGAAGCATCGGAAACCATCCATGTGCAACTAACAGTGGGCAAAACTGCCTTTCAGTTTGTAGCCTGCTACAGAACACCCTCTGTATTACAGGAACCCCACTTGGCATTCCTGAGAACACTGGAGAATATGAAGGTCTCTCCAAACACTGTGTTATTGGGTGACTTCAACTACCCAAACATTGACTGGGAAAACTACTCAAGCCCAAACACCCTCGCTCATTGGTCCCTTGAATTTATAAACTGTAATGCAATGGAACAACTGGTCACCACTCCCACAAGAGGGAAGAACATATTGGACCTGGTCATCACCAACATGGGGACTCTATGTTCCACACCACAGGTAAACTCCTCATTGGTAAGATCAGACCATAAACAAATTTCCCTGGACATCCATATCCCGTTCCCACCCCCAGCCAAGGAAATCACTGTAAAGAATTTCTCCAAAGCCAACTTTGCACTTCTCAAGACTGAGGTTAATGTAGCCCAATCCGCGGAATCCTTTACAAATGCATTCTATGAGCACCTGCAGGAATGCATGGATCGTGCTATCCCAAATAAAACCAAGACTCACTCCTCCAAAAACAGGAGACCGGTCTGGTGGACCCCAGCCATAAATAAGCTATACAACAGACGGAGGAAGCTACTACATGACAGAGCAAAATCCCAAAAAGGGAAGGCATCTCTAATCAGTATTAGCAAGAAACTTCGATCCCACATAAAATCATCAAAGACCAGTTTCGAAAGAAAAATTGCCCTAGACACTAAAGGTAATCACAAGGCCTTCTTTAGTTATGTCAGAAACATAGGCGGAAACTCCCAGATATGCTCTGAATTGTTGCATAACGGTACAAAATATACCGAACCTACAGACATAGCCAACATCCTGGCAGGCAGATTCAGCCCAAACTTCTCCCCCCCTTCCCCCCCAAAGGAGCAAACACCTATCCCAACTGAGTGTAACTTCCCTGACATCACAGATGCACATGTGAAAGCTGCCCTCTCCAAAGCAAAAAACACAGCATCTATGGGACCGGACGGTATCCCAGGCTGTGTCTTACATGAGCTCCAAGAAGAACTGAACCCTCACATTAAGTCACTGTTCAAACTTAGCCTTACTACAGGATATGTACCCAAAGAATGGCGTACAGCTACACTGGTCCCACTCCACAAAGGTGGTGCCACAACGGACCCCGGAAACTATCGCCCCATAAGCCTGACTAGTCTGGTCTGTAAAGCTATGGAGCATATTATCATGGAACTCAAACAAAGACATTGGTAGCCTCCAGACACTGGACCCTACCCAATTCGGCTTTGTTAAGGGCAGATCTTGCCTCTTAAACCTAGTTGATTTCTTTGAAACAGTTACCAAAGCCATAGATGAGGGCAAGGTAGTCCACACAGCCTACCTGGACCTCACAAAAGTCTTTGACACAATACCCCACTCGGGCATCATAAATAAGCTTACCAGCTTAAATATCCACCCCTATATCACAAGATGGGTTGCAAACTGGCTCAGAGATAGAACCCACATGGTCAGAATCGCAGGTGCCATGTCCGAATCCAAACCAGTTACAAGTGGCATCCGACAGGGCTCAGTTCTGGGACCTATCTTGTTCGGTATATACTTCTCTGAGGTTCAGGCTTATACGGGGGGGATTATGGCTGACAAAGTTCACAGATGTCTGCAAACTGGGGGCCATAATCGAATCTCCAGCTGACACAAGCATCCTCCAAAAGGGTCTCACAGAGACGGATGCTTGGTGCCAGAACCACGGCCTCAAGCTAAATGCTAAAAAGTGCATAGTCATCCCCTTTGGGAAAAACAAGGTGCCCACAAATTACCACATAGGTGGTAATCCATTAAGTACGGAAGAAGTCATTAGAGATCTGGGGATCAACGTAGATAGTAATCTCTCCTTTTATAATTACATTGCCAAAGTGGTTAGAAAGACCTTTTATATAGCCCACCTTATCACAAAAGGGTTCGCATCTAGATCAAGAGAGGTCATTGTGCCCCTCTACTCGTCACTCATCAGGCCCATAATTGAATACAATGCCCCATTTGGGATGTACCTTACCCAACACCTGCAGCAACTGGAGAGACCTCAAAAGTACCTCACCAAGAGGATCATGGGCTACAAAGAGATGTCCTATGCAGCTCGACTAAAGAAACTCCAGCTCTACTCAGTTGCTTACCGCCTACTCAGAGGCGATCTATGCCTGATGTACAAAGCCATGTCAAACCCAGAATTAATGGACATGCTCCACCTCAAAAAATCCAAGTCCCTTAGAGCTACACGCTCCAGGGACCTAAACCTCAGCACAAAAATAAATAGGACATGCTGAAGGGACAGATTCATTTCCCAGAGGCTCCCCTCACTCTGGAATAGAATCCCAATTCATGTTAGACATAGCCCCTCGCTGACCCTCTTCAAGCGAAATTTGGACGCGTGGATGGGAAATTGCAAATTCACCCCTGGGATCTCTCCTGTGTCCCTGCTAGACAGAGGCACAGTAAACTAATCTTAAAAGGGTACCTTCTGTGACCTACTTTACAGAGGCACAGTAGGCTAATCTAATAGGGAGGCGGAAGCCAAATGCACTCTGGCTAGGCTTATAAATGCCCTAGGGCAGATAGCCTAGTATCTACCTATGAACCTATGAATATGGGGGTTGGACAACTAGGTTGGACCCTCAGGAACAGAGTGAGATAGCAGTGGCAGCAGCAAATGGAGTGCTGGACATATCCTAAGGGGAGAGAGGAGAAAGTCTATGAACAACAAGGCAATGGTTTCACTTCACTGCGTCAGTCTACACATTCAGCACTGGGTGTAGTTCTGCAGGCCATATATGGAGAGGGATCAGACATAGGTTCATAGGTTCATACTAGGCTATCTGCCCTAGGGCATTTATAAGCCTAGCCAGAGTGTGTTTGGCTTTCGCCACCCATTTTAAATTAATTTTGCTATGCCCTTTTTCGAGGTTAGTATACTGTGCCTCTGTCTAACAGTGACACAGAAGTGATACCTGGGGTAAACCTATGATCTCCCATCCACTCATCAAGATTCCTCTTGAAGAGAGTCAATGAGGGACTCTGCCTAACCTGGACTGGGATTTTATTCCAGAGTGAAGGGAGCCTCTAGGTTATGAATCTGTCCATCCAGCATGTCCTATTTATTTCAGTACTGAGGTTCAAGTCTCTCGAGCGCGTAGCTTGATGGGATTTGGATTTTCTGAGGTGCAGCATGTCCATTAATTCCGGGTTGGACATGGCTTTATACGTCAGGCACAGATCGCCTCTGAGCAGGCGGTATGCCACTGAGTAGAGCTGGAGTTTCTTTAACCGGGCAGCATATGGCATCTGTTTGAGCCCTTTGATCCTCTTGGTGAGGTACTTTTGGGGATATTCCAGTTGCTCCAGGTGTCTGGTAAGGTACATCCCAAAAGGGGCATTGTACTCAATTATGGGCCTGATTAGGGATGAGTAAAGAGGCACGATGACCTCCCCTGATCTAGATGTGAATCCCTTCATGATTAGGTGGGCTATATAAAATGTTTTTCTAACCACTTTGGCCACGTGGTTGTCAAATGAGAGATTGCTATCAACTTGGGTCCTCAGTTCCCTAATTACTTCTTCCGTACTTAATGGATTACCACCTATGTGGTAATTTGTGGGCACTTTGTTTTTGCCAAAGGGGATGACTATACACTTTTTGGCGTTTAGCTTGAGGCCATGGCTCTGGCACCAGCTGTTTGTTTCTATGAGGCCCTTTTGGAGGATGCTTGTGTTGGCTGGAGAGTCGATTATGGCTCCCAGTTTGCAGTCATCTGTGAACTTGGTCAGCCACAGTCCTTCCGTGTTGGCTTGTATCTCTTAGAAATATATACCAAACAAGAGAGGTCCCAGGACTGAGCCTTTTGGGACGCCACTTGTAACTGGTTTGGAGTCTGACATGGCTCCAGCAATTCTAACCATGTGGGTTCTGTCCTTGAGCCAGTTTGCAGCCCATCTAGTGACATAGGGGTTTATATTTAAACTGGTGAGATTATCTATAATGCCTGAGTGGGGTATTGTATTGAAGGCTTTTGCGAGGTCCAGGTAGGCTGTGTGGACCACCTTCCCCTCGTCAATGGCCTTGGTGACTGTTTCAAAGAAATTGACCAGGTTTAAGAGGCAGGATCTGCCCTTAACAAAGCTGGACTGGGTAGGATCCAGTGTCTGTAGGTCCCCAGTATCTTTATTTATGAGGTCCATGATGATCCTTTCCACAGCTTTGCAGACCAAGCTAGTCAGGCTTATGGGGCGATAGTTTCCAGGATCCATTGAGGCACCACCTTTGTGGAGAGGGATCACTGTTGCTGTACGCCACTCTTTGGGTACATATCCTGTAGTAAGGCTGAGATTGAACAGTAGTTTTATGTTTGGGTTTAGCTCTTCTTGGATTTCATGTAGGACGCAGCCTGGGACACCGTCTGGTCCCATTGATGCTGTGTTTTTTGCTTTGGAGAGGGCGGCTCTTACCTGAACATCTGAGATGTCAGGGGGGCAGCACTCTGCTGGGATAGATATTTGCCCTTTTGGTGGGAAGGGGGGGGGATGTTTGCGCTGAACCTGTCAGCTAGGATGTTGGCAATGTCTGTGGGTTTGGTGTATTTTTTGTCATTTTGGACTAATTCTGAGCATATCTGGGAATTCCCACCCAGGTTCCTAACATAACTAAAGAAGGCCTTGTGATTATCCTTAGTGTCCTGTGCAATTTTTCTCTCTAGGCTGGCCTTAGATGACTTTGAGTGCCTGTAGTTTTTTGCTAATACTGATCAGAGATGCCTTCCCTTTTTGGGATTTTGCTCTATCATGTAGTAGCTTCCTCCTATTGTATAGTTTGTTTATGGCTGGGGTCCACCAGACAGGACGTCTGCCTTTGGAGGATTGGGTCTTGGTTTTATTTGGGATTGCATGATCCATGCATTCCTGAAGGTGTTCATAGAATGCGTTTATAAAGGATTCTGCGGTCTGGGCCATATTTTCCACAGGTCCGGGGACTTTGAAGGATTCCAACTCGGTTTTGAGGAGTGTGAAATTTGCTTTAGAGAAGTTTTTTACTGTGGTTTTCTGGACAGGGGGTGGGGTCGGGATGTGAATATCCAGTGAGATTAGTTTATGGTCTGATCTTACCAGTGAGGGATACACTTCTGGTCTGGAGCATAGAGTCCCCATGTTGGTGATGATCAGGTCCAGTATGTTTTCCCCTCTTGTGGGAGTGGTAACAAGTTGTTCCATGGCATTTGAGTTTATAAATTCTAGGAACCTTTGGGCTAGGGTGTTGGAGCTAGAGTAATGCTCCCAGTCTATGTTTGGGTAGTTGAAGTCGCCCAATATAATGGTGTTTGGAGAGACCTTCATATTTTCCAGTGTTCTCAGGAAGGCCGAGTGGGGTTCATCAAAGAAGTGTAGAGGAAGGCCATCAGAAAACTGCACAGGATGGAGGGGAAAGGGTATGACAGAAACTAGCATAGCTGGAGATTTTCTCAATATAGAACAGAAAAGACAGACAGAACATGAGTTGGGCATATAACATTATGAAATATGAAGGTGCCATCATGAACCAGAAGAGGGAGGGGGGGGCGCAGGCAGTAAATGAGCTACTTCTAAGGTCTCTAAAACACCTCAAAGACAGGGCAGTGGCTGTAGGATGGAACTAATGGAATGTGTGGTGTACGAACCAATAAAGATGTTCAAGACAGCATGGGACAGATGGAGAAAGGGTAAATAGAAATGGAGGTATGTAGGATAAGGATGCAGCAGAGGTAGAATAATAGTACAGAGTAGCTAGACATATTCTTATTCCTCTTTCAAGGAAATGTAATGTATAATATAACAGCTGCACAATATAAACATAGGGCCAGGCTACTTTAAAGCTCTTTCAAACTCACTAGCATGTCTTTTTTTATCTTCCTATGGGATCTTGTCTGATGGCTCCATTACCAGCACTTGATTTGCCCATTCATCATGGGGTACAGGAGCATGTTATTTTTGGGTTAGGTAAAAGCTGTATGGTCCATTTCTTCCTTCCCTGGAATCACAGTTGGTTCTCCATTCCATGACGAGAGTTAAGTTGTAACACGTGGGCCAGCCTACTGTTCCGGGGGGGGGTCTATCCTCTCTCCTCTGGAGCAGCCTCCATCCACTCCTCTGAGCTCTTCTTCTGCTGTCCTCTGAGGGGAAGCATGTCTACACACACACACACACACACACACACACACACACACACACACACACACACACACACACACACACACACAGACACAGGTCCCCTCTGCTACCAGTGTGAGATGCACTGTGACAGCACAGGTTCAGAAGGCTCTAATTCCATCAGGTGACATCCAATACTCCTAGTATGTGCTACCCTTATGGCAAGCCAGAGCCACCTCCCAGCTTCCAGAGACTGCTCACTTCTATCCTCCCTTGTCAGTTTCTACAGGCATGTGAGTCACTATTCTAAGTCTGGACATTTGTGCTGTAATCAGGGCTTTATTCCTCTATGCCATAGAAATTACCTTAATAACAAGTTGAGAATTTAAAAGAAAGTCAAATTACAATAGAGTAAACCCATAAGACGAACACTGAAGAGTCCATGAGGACAATATTCTAAGGCCTGGACTGATTACTGTTCCATCAATGTGATACAAAATGTGTGTATATTTTAAGCTTTATTCTATATATGCCAATAATCTTTACTACAACCACTTCAATGTTCATAGTTACATAGGAGATACAAGGCAGTGGAGTCGTAAAGACATTTATACCTTGCTAATGCCTACCCTTGTGCTGTAACCCCCTTTAAAGAATGGCAAAGCAGCTCAGGTGGAGAGAGACCACTTCTTGAATCGACTCCCACTGCATATTAAGCAGTATGATACCTTATCTTCCTTCCAATGGGAACCGGATGATCGGTTGGTTATTCACAAATTCATTCCTGTCTTGACAGGTAATGCAAACTTGAGCGAAGGGAGTTTGATCTGAGTGTGGGTACTGGCAAGGCATAAATGGCCATATGACTCATGTTTTGTAATTCCTATGATACCTATATATTGTTAAACATAAATGGAAACAACAAAGCAGTATTTCGCAGAGGGATACAATTAAACTGCAAAAGCAACAATGTTTCAGGCATTGTGTACTTAGGACCTGAAAGAGTATTGTTCATTCAGAATGCAACAATTTTTCTAGCAATGCCATATTAATAAAGCAACAACATTGTTTTCCATGTGGAATCTGATGCACTGCTTAGTTCCTAGCAAAACAGTTACTACACAGGTATTAGTTTAGGAAAATGGGGCAAGATAGGAACAACATATTGTCTGCCTGGCTTAAACCTTGTGTAGCAACATTACATTCTGAATACAGTGAAAAATTACTCTATTTCTACTTGCTGTGTCTCTCAAGCATTTTAATTTTATTGACTACACTTTAACTACTATCAGTGTTTTTATTTTCTAGTGTAAGTCAATGTTTGGCACTGGCAAATATTTGTTAGAAGTATTTTCTTGGGAGTTCAATTTACCTAGTAAGCATCAGACCACTCTCCCTTTTTTGGTGTGTGTGTGTGTGTGTGTGTGTGTGTGTGGGGGTAAAATATAACATTCATAGATGCAGAAGAAGTAACATTTTTAAATGCTCCTCTCTAAGCTCTATGAATTTGATTCTAAAATACAGCAGCCATATTGCTGATCCTTATTTGTGTCACACTCTTGCTTCTATGTGGGACTGTGGTATGCTCCCTGGTCTGGGCCATGCTTTCCTTAGTTGCATGCCTCCTGGTGTACACCAGGATGGGGTCCCTGAATACAGTCTGATTGCATCCCTCAACCCCCACAAGATGTGTGTGGGGCCCCCGTATACAGTCTGTTTGTAACCCTCAAACCCCCCCACCAGATGTGTGAGCCAGCCTAGGCTGATCTTTTCCTGTCTCCCTGAATAGTGGTTTTGACCACAGGTTGACTAGATGATGCTTGGTTTTTATCAAATATTTTATCAGAGTTTTCTTTGCAGCAATCAACAGAATATTTAATTTGCTTATACTATTGCACCAAGACTAGGTTGTGTGGAATATCAGTATGTCAAGTTCTGCAAGTCTTTGTGTGTGTGTGTGTGTGTGTGTGTGTGTGTGTGTGTGTGTGTGTGTGTGTGTGTGTGTGTGTGTGTGTGTCAGATGTAGCAAATCACACAATCCATTTTCAAATATTCTGGACTTATCCTAGCAAGATAGTAAACCTCACAAAAGTACAAGATAAGGATTGGTTTCTCGCAATGTGCATGCAGGTTTGTACTGTGAATACTATATGTACCCTCCTCACAGGTTTGTGTATGTAGCTTTGGAAGACAACAGTTCAGCAGGAATAATCACTTTAACGAACATAATTATGACATTAAAAGTGACAATGCCCTTTCATGGAAATTAGCCATAAATATGCAACTGAGACAGCTTTGCAGAGATCAAAATAGGACTGTTTTAATATAATTTAAATGAAACAATGACACTAGAGATAGAGAATAAGAATACTAGCATTAAATATTTGTCCTTGCTTACATTTTAACAAAACTGCAATAGCTCTTAGGCATGATCATCAGTTGAGACTTCATTGAGAGCTGCATTTAACATATGGTTGTAGTGGATACCAGACTAGGAAAAGGAAGCATAATATTTATGTATTTTTACTGCTCTCCATAGCTTTAAAGAATGCTGAGATATACTGACATACAGATATAAACCAAAATACATGTGCTTGGATGTGCATGACCCCTTTACCAAGCACATACTGACAGAATTACTTGTATATTATACTTCTGTTAAAGATTGCCTATTGAGTAAATAATTTACTTTAGCATGGAAAACATATTACTCTTATCGAGTTACTTCAGAATTTGTTGAGACATTGAAACTTTCATCTAACTGCAAATCAATTACACCCCGAGAGGTGGGCTTGGTTACCTTCAGTTCATACACCATCTCTCTCTCCCATTCCTAAAACACCAGATACGCAGATGAATACACTTTGTAATTCTGTTTTGCACCCAGCTTTGATGCCCATTATGAAAAGTTTGTTAACGTTTTAATGCGTAGGAATTGGTAATAATGAAGTGAGAGAGAGATGCTTGTTATAGCAGTACAAATAGGTGAGAGCACTCAGCTATGGGATTTTCTATATTTTCATTCCCAAATGGCAATGCATCTATTTCTTCAAATGATAACAGGAATGTGATTGCTGCCATTTCCCAGATATAGAACAAACAGCTTTTTCCATACCAAAACATTTTTTTTCACTCTGTACTGATTGACTCATGAAAGATGGCCCTAAAAGAAACATAGCTTGTAGTTTGTCTGCTGAAAGCAACAGTTCCGCATATGTCTGTGTGTACAAGTATGTGTGCTATTCAGAATTATGAAAAACAGACACTAAAAATAATGTTACACTTAAGTTTTCTAGTTGGATACCTACTACACTGATTTTTTTACTAATGTTTTGCACTGTAAAGAAATCTTAAACTGATGACGACTTGTAATAGTTTTAATAGTCATTATGGTCTTATAAAATATAGCCTTGATTTTCAAGCAGGTAACCTACTGACTTTCAGCAAGCTTGGCTGGTGTAACCCCATAGTGATATTTTCTGCTTTCCATACACATGCCAAGATTATTCCTGAATGAAGTCAATGGCTGGCTACTTCTGTTTGTAAGAAGCTCATGCTATAATATTGGAAAGTGCTGAATAACACACCTGTAGTTTTTTTTTTTATGCTATTCATATTTATTTTTACTATTTAGGTTACTCAGTCTTGTGTTAGCTTTCTTAGTGGTGTGTTCCTGGCACAGAGAGGCTCAGAATGGGAACATTCCAAGACTTTCAGAAGATGAGTAGCAAAAGAAATGGGGAGTGAGAAAGGAAATCAGGAATAGGCAGGAGGAGGAGAAAGATAAATGAGGTAGTGGGTAAAGAGGAGGCTTGAGCTGAGGTAATGAGGGAAAAAGGGAGATGGGAATAATGAACTAAAAGAATGAGTGGAAACAAAAAAGGATTGGGGTTGATGAGTCACGTGGACAGAAGCAGGAAGGGGGTTTGAAAGATCAGATATATGAGTGAAGATAGTACAAGACAGAGTCAGCAGGAATAGGGTACACAGGTAGTGAGAATGTTGGTTGGTGAAGACCATGCAAGGAGAGGGAGAAAAAGGCATAGGAAGAAGTGGGAGGAGGTAGTAGAAGCAGATGGGGAGGACAGAGACAATATCCATAAATTGGGAGGTGTTCTTAGAGTAGATGATTTTATATCCATTTGGATTATACCATTTGGATTATATTACTGGTCAAGTGGGCTTGCCTGATCAAGACATTTGTAAAGTATAAAAATACATAGCCAAAATGGAAATGGCCAGTTGGCTGATGCCAGCTAAGACAGCTATTTAGAGATCAGTGTTGCTGCAAAAGACTGATAGTTTCAACACATACTGGTTCACTTGAGCACAAACAACCTTCCAGAAGTGACTGCAGATGAGGCTGTCAGAAGCACCAACTTATGTCACTAGCAGCATGAGGGAACTGGGAAGCAGGTTACCTTTTTGGGAACTTTGCTAGTGTCAAATGTCAGCAGTACAAGGTATGTAATTATTAGGCACTACAACAACTGGCAAAAAAGCAGGAGGTAAAGGAGTTTAGAAATGGAATAGTGGAGGATTGAAGAGACATTTGGTAAAAATTACTTATTTAACAGTGACTGTACATGATCCCTCAAAGGATGATGAAGATTCTGAAAGAGGGATATCTAAGTTACTTTAGAGAGAATGATTTTGGGTACATATGATACAACAGGATATGTAGGAGAGAGTGCTAACAGCAGATGTAGTACAGGTGCTAGACAGAGTGGTAAGGGGGAAGGAAGATTTCATTGGAGGAATTTCACCAAAGGAAATATTTCTGTCTCCCCTGGAATATTATGCCATCATCTTATAGATATCCCCTGGCGCTTATTTATTTTTCTGCATCTTCCCAGTGATGCCTCCCTTGAGGGGCCTATTTATGTTAGGACAGGACAAGTTTTGAAGAGATACAACAGGAAAGATAAACTTATGTTTCCACCAGCCTTGCCCTCCCATCCAAGCCCACTGTATCCCAGTTTCTTCTCCAGGTCTTATTCTTATTTATTTATTTTGTTTATTTTATATTTGTTTACCGGTATAGTCCAACTGGACACATGTCCATTTACAGTGGAGGCCCGGGGAGAAAAGCTCCACATTCAGTACAGAAAAACAAATAGTTGAACAATATGATAACAATACGATCATCTATATAGAAGCAAAAAATTGACAATAGATAAAAATACAACTTTCTATACAAAATATTTCACACTAGATAAAAAATACAACTTTTGATACAGAAACAGAAAATGACACTAGATAAGCATTATAACTGACTATAGAGACAGAGACTACTTATAGAAATTAATTAGTGTAAGTTTAGCATGAGCTAGTATATATATTAAAAAATTGAGCAGAAAATATAATTCCTGATCATCATCATCATCATCTTCTTTCGGCTGATCCCGTTAGGCGTCGCCACAGCAGATCATCTGTTTCCATTTCTTCCTGACCTCTGTATCTTGCTCTGTCACACCAACCACCTGCATGTCCTCTCTCACCACATCCATAAACCTTATCTTAGGCCTTCCTCTTTTCCTGTTACCTGGTAGCTTCATCCTTAGCATTTTTTTCCCAATATACTCAGCATCCCTCCTCAGCACATGTCCAAACCAATGTAATTGTGCCTCTCTGGCTTTGTCTCCAAGCCTTCCAACCTGGGTTGACCCTCTAATATACTTATTCCTAATCCTGTCCACCCTCATCGCATCCAGTGCAAATCTTAACATCTTTAATTCTGCCACATCCAGCTCAAACTCCTGCCTTTTTGTCAATGCCACTGTCTCCAACCCATATAACATAGCTGGTCTCACTACCCTCTTGTAGACCTTCCCTTTCTCTCTTACTGGTACTCGTCTGTCACAAATCACTCTTGACACTCTTCTCCACCCACTCCATCCTGCCTGTGCTATCTTCTTCACCTCTCTTCCACACTCACCGTACTCTGAACTACTGACCCCAAGTATTTAAACTCATCCACCTTCGCCACCTCTACTCCTTGCATCCTCACCATTCCTCTATCCTCCCTCTCATTCACACACATATATTCTGTCTTAGTCCTGCTGACCTTCATTCCTCTTCTCTCTAGAGCATATCTCCATCTCTCCAGGGTCTCCTCCACCTGTTCCCTACTCTCACTACAGATCACAATGTCATCTGCAAACATCATAGTCCACGGGGACTCCTGTCTGATCTCGTCTGTCAACCTGTCCATCACCATTGCAAGTAAGAAAGGGCTCAGAGCTGATCCTTGATGTAATCCCACCTCCACCTTAAATGCATCCATCACTCCCACCGCAGACCTCACCGCTGTCACACTACCCTCGTACATATCCTGTACCACTCTTACATACTTTTCTGACACTCCTGACTTCCTCATACAATACCACAACTCCTCTCTAGGCATAATTCCTGATACTGTAGAAAAATTACAGTAGGTATAATTGGATATGAAGCTATCTGGGGTGGTAGAAACAGTGAAGGTTAGGTAATGCATGGACTTAGCCAGGAATTCTTGAAGAAATATCTTTCAGATATGAGCTTCATGATGTCCATTTACCACAGCTTCCAAAACTGCAAGGAGGAAGTGAAGTGGCATTGTACATACTAATGTGAAAAGTACCCAGTATTTTGGCTTAAAGAATATATATAAAAATATAAATAGTATAGATAATGTGTCACTGGAAATTGTGAGAGCTGTAATTCTGATCCTCTGATTAGTAGAACCATGTGTGAAAAAAGGCGACATATACTAATTATGAAGCTGTGGCATCTCAGAATATTCCCTCTACTCCAAGATACACTCATCTCAGAAGCAGTATGTGTAAGTAACAGTAGTTCATGGGCCAAACCCCTCCTATTGGGGATACAGGTCTGAGAAGCGCCCCCATAAATGCTTAAAAGGTGGGACGGTGAATTTTGGAATGCACTCTTCTTCTTGTGAATTATAGTTTAATTGTCATATAATTCTCATCATTATTATTTTTCTTTTACTGCGGTGGTGGTGCTGTGGTAGCGTTGTCGCCTCACAGTAAGACGTTGTCCTATTTGATTCTCAGCTAAAGCGTCTTCTGTGTGGAGACATGCGTGAATGGGTGTACCTTCGTTGAAGGTTGTGCGTCAGGGCTGGCAACTCGGCACGTAAAAATCTACTGCCAATCATTAGCGGACTGGAGTTCCGCTGTGGCGACCCCTAACCAGGAAAAAGCCGAAAGACACAATAACAACATTATTTTTCTTTTGCAATCTTGAGACTCATAGTATCAACTCTTGCATTTCTGATAAGAATTCATATGTATCCTCATATATATTTATCCTCGTATTAATATGTGGATGAGCACACATATATCTGTTAAATTGCAAAGATTTTCAAAAATGTCTAATAGTTTGAAAACTTCACCAGATGTTTATTTGTAGGCTGAAGATGTCATCAAATCTATTACCCTAAACCTACCATATTTATTTACTGTACTGACTTGAACTAAAGTAAAATTTACATATTGTATATAGAAGCAGAGAGACTGGCATCCCCAAAATACCCTATCACATCTAAGAAAATACTGCAGATACAAAAGGATAGCTAAATCATGGGAATGTAATTCATTCTTTTTATATTGAAAGAAGTTAAAATACTAAGCTGTCAGTAAACAACACTAGTGCCAAAATGGACCCAGTGCTAATCATCTAAACTATCAAAAATAAACTAAATAAATCTGAAGTAAACTATAAAAATAATAAATCCTAACGTGT
The DNA here is from genome assembly GCF_019279795.1 of Protopterus annectens. Classification (NCBI taxonomy): domain Eukaryota; kingdom Metazoa; phylum Chordata; order Ceratodontiformes; family Protopteridae; genus Protopterus; species Protopterus annectens. Next base: position 1,450,399,924 of record NC_056733.1, read on the forward strand.
CACAAAACTGCTATAATGCATCAAAGAAATGAGCTGTTACTTAAAAATAATTAAAAATGATATAATAATTACAGTTCAAAGCAATTCATAAGGCATTCCATATACTCTATGTCAGAGCTGTAGCTGGCTCATCTTGTACCTGGTGTCATTCCCCCATCTGGCACCTTTCAGTTGTGGAGCAAAAAAAAAAAAAAGTCTGTTTACTATCTGGCTGGTGTATCTAACCTAAGAAACAAGCCACAGCCCTTTTCTATGTACTTTAACTCCAAGATGAGGAGCAAACATAAATAAATAAAAATGTAAAACAGGACTCATCTTTTTACTTTTAAAACTGTCTGATCACAAAAGCAGTATCCATTTCTGTAATAGCATTCAGAAATGAGTACTGGAGCTACACTACTAGTTGACTGACATCTCCTGATCGAGTCCCCTAACAACTTGCACCTACCCTATCTATGCGTCTAATCTATGCAAACTATTTAAAGTTCTGTTCATTAGAAACATAGGCAATGGATGTATCTCACTGAAGTGAATGAGAAACACTAACTCAAAAACACAGACTATGTGACATATCTTGTACTATGGAAACTGGAGAATTTTATTAATAAGTTATCATTAAGTCATTTATTATAAAATAATTCCTTCTGTTCATGTGTTCATATGTTCAGATACAGGGATTAGGCCATTCAGCTGTCAAAGAACACTGATACCACAATATACAACATGTAAACCTTATCACCCGTCCAAATATCCAGGTTCCTTTTAAAACTACCAAAACTATTTGAATTACGTAAGCTTATAGTGAAATTGTTCCAAAGTCTTGTAATTTTAACAGCAATAAACTGCTCTCTGATTTTGAGATTTCCCTTTTTTAGTACAAACATCCTATTATTATGTTAGTATGTTTTAATACATCTCTTAATCTCGACGCTATACATAATTTGTAATATAGAGTCATGATTTAATGACAAGTTATGAATAAAATTCTCCAGTTTCCATAGTACATCATATGTCACATAGTCTAGATCAACTAATCCATAGTCCCACCAGGGGCTCCAATATCCTAGACCTGGTCATTACCAACATAGGAAATTGATACTTCACACCTATGGTCACCCCCTCGTTAGTCAGGTCTGACCATAAGCTTATCACCCTTAACATCCACATCCCACCCCCACCCCCCAGTAAGGAAACCTCCATAAAAAAATTCTCCAAAGCCAACTTCATGCTACTCATGTCAGAAGTGACAAACTTCATGACACCCATGCAGATGGGAACTGAAAGTTCAACTGCTGAATCCTACACTAAGGCACTGTACGAGCACATCCACTCATGTATGAATCGTTCCATCCCAAATAGAACCAAGATGCACTCATCCAAAAAAAGGAAGCCAATTTGGCAGTCCCCTGCCATAAACAAACTTTACAACAAAAGGAAGAAACTGTTGCAGAAAAGAGGAAAATCCCAGGATGCTAAAAACTCCCTTACCAGCCTCAGTAAGAAACTGAGATCCCTCATAAAATCCTCCAAAGCTAGTTACGAAAATAAAATTGCCAAAGATTCCAAATTCAACCACAAGGCATTTTATAACTATGTCAAGAATCTAAATGGCAATGCTCAGATCTGCTCTGAGCTAAAACAGAATGGCATTAAATATACTGATCCCAAAGATATTGCCAGTATCCCGGCAGATCGATTCAGTGCCAACTTCACCCCCCCTCTCACCCCCTAAATGGCCCATCTCAGTACTGGAAAATTGCCAAATTCTGGTAATAACGGCCACACAGGTAAAAAACGCACTCTCCAAAGCTAAAAATACCTCATCCATGGGACCAGATGACATCCCGGGCTGTGTACTACATGAACTACAATATGAACTGGCACCTCACCTAAGTGTCATGTTTAATTATAGCCTCATCTCAGGTTTCGTGCCCACTGAGTGGTGCAGAGCTACAGTTATCCCACTCCAAAAAGGGGGATCCACCTTGGATCCCAAAAACTATGGTCCCATCAGTCTGATGAGCCTTATCTGCAAGGCCATGGAGCATATTATCATGGAACATATAAACAAAGACATTGGCAACCTTAAAGCACTGGACCCCACCCAGTTTGGGTTCATGAAGGGCCAATCTTGTCTCCTAATCCTGTTTGACTTCTTCGAATCAGTCTCCAGAGCCATGGACAAGGGTAAGGTGGTCCACACAGCCTATCTAGACCTTGCCAAGGCCTTTGACACCATCCCCCACTCTGGAATCATAGATAAACTTACTAAGCTGGGCATTAATCCCTACATCACCCAATGGGTTGCTAACTGGCTTACTGATAGAACCCACACTGTAAAATAGCCGACTCCAAATCCAGCTCCAGACAAGTGACAAGTGGAGTACCTCAGGGTTCAGTCCTGGGACCGCTCTTGTTTGGCATCTACTTCTCTGAAGTACAGGCCAACACTAAGGGACTCTGGCAAACAAAGTTCACAGATGACTGCAAACTGGGAGCCATTATTGAATCCCCAAATGATGTGGATACTCTACAAAAGGGCCTTACAGAAACAGATGCTTGGTGCCAGAGCCATGGGCTCAGGTTCAATGCCAAGAAATGTATAATTATCCCCTTTGGGAAAAAACATGTACCCATGAATTACCATATAGGTGGCAGTACACTAAACACTGAAAGTGTGATAAGAGACTTAGGGACACATGTGGACAGTGGTCTCACCTTCGATAACCACATCGCCACAACAGTCAGGAAATCCTTCTATGTGGCACACCTCATCACTAAGGGCTTTTCATCCAGAAAAAAGGAGGTCATTGTCCCACTGTACTCATCCCTCATTAGACCCATTATAGAATACAACACCCTGTTTGGTATGTACCTCTCAAGACATCTGCAACAACTGGAAAGGCCGCAGAAATACCTCACTAAAAGAATCACAGGCCTAAAGCAGATGCTGTAAGCTGACCGCCTTAAAAAACTCCAGCTATACTCTGTCGCATATCGTCTACTCAGGGGCAATCTCTGCTTATCATACAAGGCCATGTCAAACCCAGAGCTGTTGGACATGCTACACTTAAAGAAATCCCAATCCCTCAGAGCCACACGCTCCAGGGATCTAAATCTTGTCATCACAATAAACAAAACATGCTGGAGGGATAGGTTCTTGACACAGAGACTCCGCAGACTCTGGAATAGATTGCCCATACATGTCAAGCAGAGTGCCTCTTTGGCCCTCTTCAAAAGGAACCTTGACGATTGGATGGGAGAGGGGAAGTTCATCCTGGGGATCACATCGGTTGCCCTGCTAGACAGGGGTCCGGGGAAGTAAATAGTGTGGGAAGAAATAGCCAGGGAATTGTTATGGCTAGGCTTGTATAGGCCCTAGTGCTGATAGCTTAGTACCCACCTATGAACCTATGAAAGATCTTAGATACTAATAAGAACTTTCTGCATGTATATACCTATAACAGAGACTATACAAATTTAGCAACTTACACAGAACGTCAAAGTCTATAAATCTATATTTCTCTATTCTTTTTGTACATCTGCTTTGGACTAATTTAAGTTTTTTTTCAGTTGTCCTGAGTTTAAATACAGAAAGTGTTATTGTACTCCAATAATGGTCTCATACAAGTTCTAAGTACCAAAGTCAATACATGCTCATCCCTAGCAGATGATCTCCTTAACAGGTACTCAATATGCTTAGTAGCTCTATAGAAATTTGATCTGCATGTGCATTAAAGGACAACTTAGATGTAATAAGTATATACAACTCATTATATTCCTCTACCACATTTAATGGGGAAGACACCAAATTTATAGAAAACCTCAAGCATCTACTTGAAAAATACATTATGTTACAAGTGTTTAGACTAAATTTTAAACCCGTTTCCAGTGCCCAACAACTTACAGATTGTAATTAATTATTTAACTAATTAACATCAAAGGGATTCTGAATTGATAAACCAATCTTGCAATCATCAGCATACTTGTAAACCCAGAATTGTTTTATTCTTGGGTAATGTAGCAAATACCATATTAAACAAGATTGGTCCCAAGACAGAACCCTGAGGTACTCCATCTTTAACCTGTGAGTAATCAGAATAAAAATATTGTATTCTTACACATTGTTGTCTTCCATGTAATCAATTACCAATCCACCTTATGATGTATGTATTAACTTTGTGTTCCTGTAAACATTTAATAATAACCTTGTAAGGTAAGCCATCAAAAGCTTTCATAAGTTCCATAAAAATAACTCCAGGATACAGGCCTAGATCCAAGGCCATGGTTATCTGTTCATAAAAGCTAATCAAGTTACTAAGAGTAGATTTCCCTTTTATGAAACTATGTTGATTAATAGCAAGGACTTCCATGTTTCATTCTGAGTTCTCAATAAGATCTAATAGGTGTCTCTCAAAGCAGTTTCCCAACATGTAAGTTAAAATAATGGGTCTAAGATTGCCCATCTGATCCTTTGAGCCACCTTTATGAACTGGACTTACACAGGACAGTTTCCAGGCTTCTGGAGCAGTTCATGATTTTAAGTTTATTAAATATTAAACTTAAGGCAGGTAAAATAGTAGTTTTCACAGAATTCAACAGCTGACTTGGGATCAGATCAAGGCCCATAGAGGTAGTATCTTTTAACTTGGGAAATGATCTGGTAATACTTGTTCCAATTATCACTGAGCATGACCCTGTTACAAAAAAAGCTATAGACACCACCCTTAGCTATCCTATCTTGCCAAATGCTTGACAATAATAAATTAAATTCAATGGCAATTTTACTATGCTCAGTAATCGTCTCACCATTAATTAACAACATCAACCCCATGTGCAAAATGGGAAAAAGGGGTTGGGGAAGGATGGATGGATAGGTAATGAAAAAGTATTGCTATTAATTTCATTTATATATCTATAAAAAGCCTTTTTACTTGAGATATTACTAAATAATTCATTCTCAAAATGTATTTTGCATTTAGTAATTCCCTTTTTCAAGTTCTTACGTGATACATTAAATTTATTTATGTTTATATTTGAAGGGAACCTTACTATGTTTTTTAAGCTCCTTTTCCTCCTGTGCAGTCTTAAAATTTGTTTGTTCCACTGAACTGGGAACGTGGAATTGTTGCTCTTTTGTTGAATAGCTCCATCCTGAAACAGCTTCTCCAAAACAATATATCCATAGCAAGTATCTGATCTACCAACTATAAACATCCAATCATATCTCATATAATGTTCAGCAAAACTTTTTAATCTAACTTTCCATATTTTTATATTTTAAATATGTAGTTCCAGTTATCAATAACAGATGGGAGAGAGTTATGATCTGATGAACCTAATGATGGGAGTATCTTTATGGGTTGATCTTTAGTCGGTACATTAGTCAATGTAAGGTCAAAGATATTTTCCCCAGTATTAAATTTTATCAGTTTAGTCATTCCATTGTATAAGACATGATCCATAAATTCTCCATCAAAGTAAGAGCCAGTACATAGCGACTCCCAAAATATTCCAGGGTAATTTAAATCACCCAATAATAGTATGTCACCTTTACAATTCCGGCTGTCATCTAAATTATATAAATACTCCCTATGCAAAGTATTGTCCATATTTGGTATACAATATGACAGTACAATATATTCCTTAAAGTACAGTACAAGATATTTCATGCATCATACCTAAGACCCCCAGTGCTTCTTGTGCAGTATAATAAGTTAAACAAAGCCTAAAAGCAACAAGAACAGCTGAGCAGAACTCTGCTATAGTCCATACTAAGTCTTCTATTGCTGTGCACCAAACATTTGAGGTTACTGGAGTTACAAAAACAGACCTAACATTTTTTCAGTTAGGCAAAACTGACAGTGTTCAGAGTACCTCATATTTGCTTAATGACAAATACAACCCAGTTACACTGTCTAAACTACACAATTTATCACCTGTGTCTGGTGTAATATCGCTAGAGAGAATATTTATATCTAAATGCAAACATGAAAAAGGTAACAGAACAAGAAATCAAAGACCTGAAATTGCAATGATCTTTTGCAACAAAAAAAGAAAACAAAATGCTTTCTGGGAAAAAAAAGTCCATAAGCAACTGATACATTGAAAAGTTGTAATGACCGAGATGCAGATTATAAAGAAAAAAAATTGTACAGTGGAACAGACTGATGTCATGGAAACTATGTTTCTATGAGAGATAATAGAAGGTAGAATTGTGCATCTAGCAGCTGCAGACGTTTTACATTTCAGTTAAAAAGTGCCGTAAGTTGGAAAGTGAAAATATAAATCTGAATTCTAAGTCAACAAATAATTTGAGCTAAGCAGGCAAATTAACCCAGTCATTTACTGCACCTTGGTCCGATCTACAATCTGTTTCATCTGTGAACCACACTCCAAACCTCACATGGACCATTTTCCTTTAGTGCGGCTCCAATGGGGAGCACACAGGCTTTTTTTGAATCTCACCATCAAATAGCATTGTCATGTCTAATTATTTTTAATTAATCATTTCTGTCTTGAAGGGATACTGTATTTCTTTTTGTAAGTACTTTTATTATTATTTTGTTGATTTTTTTGATTTGCCATTTTCTATGCATTTTTAAATTATCTAGGAGTAAGCCTTTTTTGAGTGTTTATTTTTTACACCCATCCCCTTAGGCTTTTATTTGAAATGTCAGGGCCTGCTTGAGTAGGTCCTGGAAGTGGAACATAGAAACTGAATGGCAAAAAAAAAATGGACAAATATATATTTTATATATATATATATATATATATATATATGGCTAAGATGGCCATTTCCTGGAATATTCTCTTTTCTCTGATCTCGGAGTTGGTATATATAAGTTCAGGGAAAGGAGGGCATGCCTCCCTGCGAAAAAGAAGTTTAAAGGAGAAGAGGGATTTTTGAGATTTGATTGTTCTCCCATTGTTTTAGTCTTTTTTTTTTCAGCTTGCCAACACTAGACATTTTGAGTGCTTTAATTTCACTGGGGAGCCTTTTTGAACTCATTGGGGTTGGGCTGTAGTAATACATTCTGTTGATGCTTTGGTACAGAAAAATACGTCATATGGTATGCTTTCTATCTGAGGAGATATTTCATGGAGGCTAGAAACCTATCATTGCAGTTTTTAATTTTAATTTGATTTATTCCTCACTGTAAATGGACTAACCTATAAGCCAGAGAAAGTACAGTGTGCCATATTTCTGCATGTCATTGGGGAAGGAGCCTTGATGGTATTTAATACAGTTAACATTTTTAAAAAGGCAAAGGACAAACAGCATCAATTAGAGATAAATTCAGGAATTATAGTGAGCCTAGAAAGAACATTTTGCATTTATTTATAGTTGTTCTTTTCAAGTGCATAAAATTTTATCACTTATTACTAAGATGAGAAATGAATGATAGAGTCTGAGTTTGATAAGCTCCATGGTTCATTAGTAAGAGACAGAACACTGTAGTGCAGGAAATGATCAAGCAGGCTATTATAAAAAAGTATATCAGACTTCATTAAAAGCCAAGAATATATGCATGGTAAGTGAAATTACAAGTGCACAATTTAAATAATCAGTTGAGGAACAGACTATGCAAAATAATGTGTGTTGAATAAATTGGGAGAGCATATGAAATAAAGTGATTATGTTTTGCAACAGTAATGGAGGTGAAAAACAAAGCCAGGAAGAGCACAGTAAGGGAAATGCAGTTGAAATGTATGCCACATGTGCTAGGTATGGCTGTAAGCATGAACAGATGCAGTGACAGTATTTAATCAGTTTTGTAAAAGCTTTGGTAGAAATAATGAATTTTCACTTGTGAACTTAGTTACAAATCTGTATTCAGAAGAATTTATATGTTGAAGAGAGGCAATAAATCAATGTATTTCAGTACTATTTAAGTGAAAAGAGTTGATAAAGTGATGTCTGAAAGTATATTGGAAACAGTAAGAGTACATGTCTGATTGCTGGCAAGAATTAATTAGCAAAATATTGTATTTAAGGTAGACATAGGTGTGAGATGTAATATTATATCACTAAATTACTTTTCAAGCATCAGTGATAAACATCACTGAAAAAGGGTAATGTACACTTTATCATTTTAAGGACACCAAACAAATCCACTAGGACAAAAGCTAATTTCATTAATTTAAAATAAGAAGAAAATGACTCTGTTTCAAACTGTTTAAATTCAAGAAGTAAATTTAACATTTTATTCATATTTTAGTAAAATGACTTATTAAACGGTATAAATGGCAAAATGAACTCCCAAATGTGAAAGCAAAGAGAAAATGTGTGCATGTACGCATCCAGGGAGACGTGTGCAGTCATAAAAACATCCTAAATACCATACAGAGCCATTGCGATAATATCCTCTACAACTGACATTCGGCTATTCCCAGTTAAGGGTCGCCACAGCGGAACTTCAGTCTGCTCATGATTGGCAGTGGATTTTTATGGTGCCGGGTTGCCAGCCCGACGTCCAACCTTCAACGAAGGCACACCCATTCACGCTCGCACTTACCTGCATGTCTTTAACATCACTCGACCGCAGGGAGGACATGCAGACTCCACACAGAAGGTGCTCCAGCTGGGAATCGAATGGGAAAACTTCTTGCTGTGAGGCGACAATGCTAACCACAAGAGGTTCTCCCGTTCGATTCTCGGCTGGAGCTCCTTCTGTCTACAACTATGCTAATTTGATTACAAGCTTGTAGTACCAGGAGCCTACCAAATACATATACTCTGATGTTATTTCAAGTATTGTGTTCCACAGGGAAAGCACCTGCAAATCTATAGAACAGATCAGGAAATTTTCTGCATGGAAAGATTAGGCATCCTTAAGAAGAAATCAGAGCCAACTTATCAACAAATATAATGCTTACTCTTGTAAAACATGATGAGGTACACATTTATATTGATTGAAAATATTTAAACAAACATTTACACTTCTTCCTTTATTTAATCACCTTTTATGTTTTTGGCTATGCAGGTGCATTGTTTTGTACTTCTATATATTTAATCTAAACTGGTATATATTTGTTTATTCCTGTGGCTTTGTAAAATCCAATCACATCTTATCCACTCTAACTTCTTTATCAGCGTCATTGCAGGTCTTCATGCAATTTGCAAAAAAAGTATTTTCTTCTCAGATATGTTACTGATACTCATATTTAAAAGTCTAGGTCACAGACATGAATACCACAGCACAACAGTTGCATTTCTTCCTTTCTCACTTTAGATTCCATTTACCAATGTACTTTTCTTTCTTGTCCATCAGTTTTTAATCATGCTGACAATGAGAGCTAATTTACATATTAATCTGTTGTGTGTGGCTATATTTATTTATTTGACATTGTTAACTGGGTAGTCCATCTGAGCAAAAGCCCATTTTCAGTGGAGACTTGGGAAGAAAAGCTCCACAGTACAAGTAAGTAGGAAAATTTACAAAATTGAAGATGAATACAGTGAAAATTTTAGAATAAAACAGTTAAGCAAATGTAGGTAAAGCTCCACAGTACAATATAGTAAGAGGCATTGTAACATTCTTGGAAAAACATAGCAAAGAAATATATAATAAAACATTTGAAAGAATTTACATAACACACTGGGTTATCTTCAGAGGGTAATTGTACAATACAGAGCAGTTAAGTGAGTTATGGTAGTAGGGAAGGGAGGAATAGAGAGGACAGTGATAGAGAAAGGGGTGGGTTCATGTGGGATGATTACAGAGGCAAATCCATGTGCTATTTAGGTACCTTTTGAGAGTTTTCTTGAATTTGTGGATGTTAATCCTCATTCATTCCTTACGTGTGGGTATCGGTTCCGACCTCAGAACCGAGCCGGCCATCTTCCAAGCTCGTGTCAGCTACAAACTCTCGAGCTAAAACTCTTACCCAGAATTCCCCTCTCCTTGTTACCTCAGATTTTGTTTGCTGTGTTGCCATTCGATCGTGTCAAGCTACTTCTCTTGTGCTAAGTACAATATTTTTCTTTATACTAAATTCTAAAACAGCCTTTTCTCACAGAAAAGTTATTAGATAGTTTTCTCTTACCTTATTGCATTTAGCGACTATCCTTTCTTGAATCTTTTCATTCCTTTCCTCCCCTTTACCATGAGGTAATTTCTTTTTTACCATCATTGGTAAACCCCCTTTCCTCCTTACCTTTAGGTAATTCTTATACCATTGCTGGTATTTTTTCTGGGTTTGCTTCTTTCTTTCTAACATGGCAGATAAAAAAGGTAGTCCAGGATTTAAAAGATGTTTAGATTGTGGCCATAACTTGCCTACTTCAAATGCACATTCCCTGTGTGTCTATTGCTGTGCCTCATTTAACAGTTGAACCACCTTGCGGGATTTGTAAGAATTTCTCTAACAGGATGTTGATTGAGAGGAAAAAATAAATGAATACTGAAGGGGCTACTTAAATCTCCTTTTTCAGAGGCTATTTCTGGGTCAGAGGTTTCAACCTCTCCAAGATCCCTTAAGAAAAAGAGTGATGAACATATAAAGGCCAAGTCTCTTCCTACATCCCCTGCTGGGGACCCCCAGGAACTGAGACCCAAGAAACCTAAGCTTTCCAGTTCAGATTTGACTTCTTTGGCTCCAGCACTTTTGGTACCTAAACCTTTGGCACCGAGGCCATTGGTGCCATCTGTGACTTTGGCACTGACTAGCATGCCCTTTACCATATCGGTACCGAGGGGCTCCTCGGTTCAGACTTCTTTAATGGCACCGACTGTTCAGTCGATGCAGACTGTTACGACGTTGATGGATTTTTCGATGCCCATTGCCTTTTTGGCTCCGACAACTTACCCGGCACCGACTACCCTCTCAGTACCAATCATTCAGTTATTGGCACCAATTTTTTCGGTTCCAGCCTTAGTGCCGACAACCACTTTGGTACCGATGTTATCATCGGTGCAGATAATGACTTTGGCACCAATGATTTCCTCAGTGCAGACACCTGTAGTTCAGTCCTTTACAGCCCTGTTGTTTTCAGTGCAGACCTCCGAGGTGGGAACCGAGCTTGCTCCATCTTTGGATAGACCTGTCTCCCCCTCAGCCGTGTCCGTGAAATCCACTAGAAGCCTCTTTGAACATGACGTGTTGCACCTTGTGGATTAAGTGCTTTTGGCCAGAGGTATCCCACCCCCCAGGACCTATCCTTCCTCGGGAGGTGATCACCCTTTACCAAAGACCCCTACTTATTCTCCTCCTTCATTGCCTTTGAAGCCCCTTGGTATAGCACAGTCTTCTCCCTCTACAGTTCCCTTTATGGACCTCACTAAGGAGCCACAGTTGCCTTGGTGGCAGGAGAGTTTTGCTATGACTCAGGATGTCAGCTCTTGCATAAGTAATTTGGTGTTCCACAGCCATCCCGGGACTCCAAGTCGGCAGGCTGAGCCACTTAGGAGAGGGGTGACCCCTGCCCTGGGCACTCATCCCTCTTCAGGTTGAAAAGCCTTCCAGCTAATGGAGAAGGCTCTGGTGTCAGTTGGCGATCCTGTGCTATCACTCCCCTTGCCCTCCTCTGGACCGCAATGTACACAAGTCGCTCCTAGCAGACACCAGGCACAAGGACCTCAGATATACTCCCCACAGGAGACCCCTTTTGCGCTGTCTTCCCCAGCTTCTCCCTCTGAGGAAGTTCATTAAAAGAGCTTGGGAAAGAGGAAGCACATGGACTCCACAGAGGAATCCTTACTGAAGACACAGACTTTGATGATGGGGAAGGGTCACCCTATGCGGTATCCTTTGGTGATATTCTTGAAATTCCTAAACAGAGTGGTGACTATCAGCCCTCGAACCCGACATCTGAAGAGTCTGTGTTCCTGCAGGCCTTTCACACCCAGCCCCCTACCTCCTGAGTTACTCCACCTGCCGACGAACTGGTCCGGCTCATCGTGCAGCATGTGTGGAAGGCTCCTGACACCACTGAGGCCATTCCCAGGTGGCCAGATAAAATTTTGTCCCCTCCTGCTACTGATCCCCATTGGTCCAAAGGTCTTCCTGTAGATGCCTTGGTGGTTGCGGCCGCAACTAAAAAGGACCTGGTGGAAGAAGAAAACCAGACTGTCCATCCACCCAACAAAGAGTCCCAGGCTTTGGGCAGAATAGGGAAGCATACTTTTGCATCAACGACCTTTGCAATCAGGTCCCTGAACTATATGGCACACTTTACCAGGCTTCAAAGAGATTTAATTTCTGAGCTCTCTGAAACTTTGGCTGGAGCTGTGTCTGATGAGGTCCATGACAAAATGGCCTCTCAGCTAGCCACCATTGAATCAATATCTAACTCCTCCATGTGCCTGATATCTCACACATCAAAAGGAGCAGCTAGAGTGGCGAGTTCAGGCATTGTTCTGAGATGACACGCCTAGATGCCCTTGTGTAATTTCGCGGAACCCTTCAAGGATTTCTTTCTCAATGCTCCCATCAAAGCCTCTTCATTGTTTGGACCCAAGGTTAAAAGCACACTGGCCAGATGTGAACAGACGGTAAGACCCTTTGTACCGTGGGTGTCCATTATTCATCCCTCAACGGGCTTTCTCCAGAAACCAGAAAAGTGAGAAGATATGGTTCAAAAAGTCTCAGGGTCCTTTCCGTGACACACAGGCCAAGTTCTGCCCTAGAGGCAGAGGGGGAAACTCACAGGGAAGATGCCCTTTTCATGGCGGTGGGGGGTTCTGCATAACCAGGGTTCCAGGGACTCTTTCCCTGGCCAATCCTACCAGTGCTCCTGAAGAGCGGCCCAACTGCTTTCCTCTGGAAGTGGTTGGGGTTGTTTTTCTTTGTACCCTTCTGCCTGGCTAACCATCACCACCAATTCTTGGGTACAAAGGATAATAACCAGAGGTTATCATATTCCCTTTGACCTTTGTCCCGCTCCACTAACAAACTTACCCGACATTCCACCCAGTCAATTGGAAGAAGCAGCATTAGAGATTTCAAAACTGCTAAGAAAACGAGTCATCCAAATAGTCCCTCCAGACCAGATAGGATCGGGATTCTACTCAAGACTATTTTTAGTGCCAAAGAAAACTGGGGACTGGAGACCAATCTTGGATCTCAGTGTATTGAACAAGTTTGTAAAAGTACAAAAATTCCGGATGGTCACAATACAGTCTATCCTTCCGCTTTTGGAAAAAGATGATTAGATGTGCCCGATAGATCTTCAAGATGCGTACTACCACATAAAAGTGGACAGACCATCAAGAAGATTCCTTTCACTTCCATACGGGAGCCAGTTACTACCAGTACAGAGTGCTGCCCTTTTTGGACTCTCTACAGCCCCCAGAGTGTTCACAAAGTGCATGGAAGTCATCACAGCTCACGTGCAACTACAAGGATTCCAGGTGTTTCCATACCTAGACGACTGGCTCATCTCCGCTCCCACCAGACATGTATTGGAAGAAGCCCTGGCATACTCTCTCCTCTCTGCAGAAAGGCTAGGCATAACCATAAACTGGCAAAAATCCAATCTCACCTCATCTCAGTCCACAGAATTCATAGGGGTCATCTTGAATACAAAGCATTGTCTTGTCCATGCTGGTGTGAATGACCTGAGACGTACCTCCCTGGACTACATTGAAAGAGATATAGAGGAGCTCTCTGATCATGTAGCCCAGGCCGGTATGACCCTGACCTTGAGTAGCATCTTACCCTCACCAAGAATGATGCCACAGTATAAAGACAAAAATGATCAATTTTAACAATTGGCTAAAGTATTGGTGTCATTCAAAGGGGATCCAATGTCTGTCAGCCTGGGATGACTATGCTCGACAAGCCACGTTGCTTCGCTAGGGATGGCATGCACCTGTCACCCCTGGGCTTTCGAATATTGGCTAAGGCTCTTGCCACCCCCATAGTGCTTTTTTAGGCAAGGCTCAAAAGACAAACCCACCTCCATAGACAACACAAGGAAAAAGAAACTAAGGGTAATGCTGCTCAACGCCAGAAGTCTAAACCTCAAGATGCATGCACTTGAGGCTCTCATCAGTATGGAGAATATCGATATCTGTGCAGTAACAGAAACCTGGTTCAAGGCTCCCAAGAGCACCCTAGCACTGCCATGCTTTTCAGCCTCAAAACTCGGACCGAACCACAAAAGGAGGGGGAGTATCCATATTCATCAAAGATACCCACACCTCCAGGTTAGTGGCACTACACGAAGCATCGGAGACCATCCATGTGCAACTAACAGTGGGCAAAACTGCCTTTCAGTTTGTAGCCTGCTACAGACCACCCTCCCAAACTCAGGAACCCCACTCAGCTTTCCCAAGAACACTGGAGAATATGAAGATCTCTCCAAACACCATCATATTGGGTGACTTCAACTACCCAAACATAGACTGGGAGCACTACTCAAGCCCCAACACCCTCGCCCAATGGTTCCTAGAATTTATAAACTCAAATGCTATGGAACAACTGGTCACCACTCCCACAAGTGGGGAAAACATATTGGACCTGATCATCACCAACATGGGGACTCTATGTTCCATACCAGAGGTATACCCCTCATTGGTAAGATCTGACCATAAATTAATCTCACTGGACATCCATATCCTGCCCCACCCCGAGCCAAGGAAACCACGGTGAAGAACTTCTCAAAAGCAAACTTCACACTTCTCAAAACCGAGGTGGAATCCTTCAAAGCCCCCGGGCCAGTGGAAAATACGACCCAAACTACAGAATCCTTTACAAACGCATTCTATGGACACCTACAGGAATGCATGGATCATGCTATCCCAAATAAAACCAAGACTCATTCCTCCAAAGGCAGGAGACCTGTCTGGTGGACCCCAGCCATAAATAAGCTATACAACAGAAGGAGGAAGCTACTACATGACAGAGCAAAATCCCAAAAAGGGAAGGCATCTCTGATCAGTACTAGCAAGAAACTATGATCCCTCATAAAATCATCTAAGGCCAGCTTCGAAAGAAAAATTGGACAAGACGCTAAAGACAATCACAAGGCCTTCTTTAGTTATGTCAGGAACCTGGGTGGCAACTCCCAGATATGCTCTGAGTTAGTGAAAAATGACAAAAAATACACTGAACCCACAGGCATTGCCAACATTCTGGCAGACAGGTTCAGTGCAAACATCTCCCCCCCTTCCCCCCAAAAGAGCAAATGTCTATCCCAACAGAGTGTAGCCTCCCTGACATCACAGATGGACAGGTGAGAGCTGCCCTCTCCAAAACAAAAAGCACAGCATCAATGGGACCGGACGGTGTCCTGGGCTGTGTCTTACATGAGCTCCAAGAAGAACTGAACCCTCACATAAAGTCACTGTTCAATCTCAGCCTTACTACAGGATATGTACCCAAGGAATGGCATACAGCAACAGTGGTCCCACTCCACAAAGGTGGTGCCACAACGGACCCCAGAAACTATCGCCCTATAAGCCTGACTAGCCTGGTCTGCAAAGCTATGGAGTGTATCATCATGGAACTCATAAACAAAGACATTGGGAACCTCCAAACACTGGATCCTACCCAATTCGACTTTGTTAAGGGCAAATCTTGCCTCTTGAACCTGGTCGACTTCTTTGAAACAGTCATCAAGGCCATAGATGAAGGGAAGGTAGTCCACACAGCCTACCTGGACCTTGCAAAAGCCTTTGACTCAATACCCCACTCGGGCATCATAAATAAGCTCACCAGTTTAAATATCAACCCCTATGTCACAAGATGGGTTGCAAACTGGCTCAGGGATACAACCCACATGGTCAGAATTGCAGGTGCCATGTCAGACTCTAAGCCAGTTACAAGTGGCATCCCACAAGGCTCAGTCCTGGGACCTCTCTTGTTCGGTATATATTTCTCTGGGGTACAGGCTAACATGGGAGGACTATGGCTGACCAAGTTTGCAGGTGACTGCAAACTGGGTGCCATAATCGACTCGCCGACTGACACAATCATCCTCCAAAAGGGTCTCACAGAGACGGATAACTGGTGCCAGAGCCATGGCCTAAAGCTAAATGCCAAAAAGTGCATAGTCATCCCCTTTGGGAAAAACAAAGTGCCCACAAATTACCACATAGGTGGTAATCCATTAAGTACGGAAGAAGTAATTAGGGATTTGGGGGATCCGAGCAGACAACAATCTCTCCTTTGACAATCATGTTGCCAAAGTGGTTAGAAAGACCTTCTATATAGCCCACCTTATAGGTTCATAGGTTCATACTAGGCTATCTGCCCTGGAGCATTTATAAGCCTAGCCCAATTGTGTTTGGCTTACGCCACCCCTTGATTTGAGTATACTGTGCCCTTTTTAAAGTTTAGTTTACTGTGCCTCTGTCTAATAGTGACATGGAAGTAATCCCCGGGACAAACCTACGATCCCCCATCCACTCATCAAGATTCTTCTTGAAGAGAGTCAGTGAGATGCTCTGCCTAACATGAATTGGAATTCTATTCCAGAGCGAAGGGAGCCTCTGGGTTATGAATCTGTCCCTCCAGCATGTTCTATTTATTTCTATGCCTAGGTTCAAGTCCCTCGAGCGAGTGGCTCTAAGGGATTTAGATTTACTGAGGTGGAGCATGTCCATTAATTCTGGGTTGGACATAGCTTTATATGTCAGGCATAGATCGCCTCGAAGTAGGCGGTATGCAACTGAGTAGAGCTGGAGTTTTTTTAACCGAGCAGCATATGGCATCTGTTTGAGTCCCTTGATCCTCCTGGTGAGGTACTTTTTGGGTCTTTCTAATTGCTGCAGGTGTCGGGTAAGGTACATCCCAAAAGGGGCATTGTATTCTATGATGGGCCTGATGAGGGATGAATAAAGGGGCATGATTACCTCTCTTGATCTAGATGTGAATCCTTTCATGATGAGGTGGGCTATGTAGAAGGTCTTTCTAACCACTTTGGCAATGTGGTTGTCAAAGGAGAGATTGCTATCAACTTGGGTCCCCAGATCCCTAATTACTTTCTCTGTACTTAATGGGTTACCACCTATGTGGTAATTTGTGGGCACATTGTTTTTGACAAAGGGTATGACTATACACTTTTTGGCATTTAGCTTTAGACCATGGCTCTGGCACCAGTTATCCATCTCTGTGAGACCTTTTTGAAGGATGTTTGTGTCAGCTGGAGAGTCAATTATGGTGCCCAGTTTGCAGTCATCTGCAAACTTGGTGAGCCATAGTCCTCCCACGTTGGCCTGTACCTCAGAAAAGTAAATACAGAACAGGAGAGGTCCTAGGACAGAACCTTGTGGGATGCCACTTGTGACCGGTTTCAAGTCTGACATGGCTCCAGCAACTCTGACTCTTTGGGTTCTGTCTTTGAGCCAGTTTGCGACCCATCTTGTGACATAGGGGTTTATATTTAGGCTGGATAGCTTATCTATGATGCCCGAGTAGGGTATTGTGTCAAATGCCTTTGCGAGGTCCAGATAGGCTGTGTGGACTACCTTCCCTTCATCTATGGCCTTGGTGACTGTTTCGAAGAAGTCGACCAGGTTCAAAAGGCAGGATCTGCCCTTGACGAAGCCAAATTGGGTAGGATCTAGTGTTTGTAGGTCCCCAATGTCTTTGTTTATGAGTTCCATGATGATCCTCTCCATAGCCTTGCAGACTAGGCTAGTCAGGCTTATGGGGCGATAGTTTCCAGGGTCCGTAGAGGCGCCACCTTTGTGGAGTGGGACCACTGTTGCTGTATGCCATTCTTTGGGCACATATCCTGTAGTGAGGCTGAGATTGTACAGCAGTTTTACTTGAGGGATTAGTTCTTCTTGGAGTTCATGTAGGATGCAACCCGGGACACCTTCTGGTCCCATGGAAGCAGTGTTTTTTTGCTTTAGAGAGGGCGGCCTTCACGTGAGCATCAGAGATGTTTGGGAGGCTGCACTCTGCCGGGATAGATACTTGGTCTTTTGGGGGGGGAGGGGGTGGAGAAGTTTGCACTGAACCTGTCTGCCAGGATATTGACGATGTCTGTTGGTTCAGTGTATTTTTTGTTGTTTAGAATCAACTCAGAACAAGTCTGGGAGTTGCATCCCAGGTTCCTAACATAACTGAAAAAAGCCTTATGATTGTCTTTAGTGTCCTGTGCAATTTTTCTCTTGAAGCTGGCCTTGGAGGATTTTATGAGGGATTGTAATTTTTTGCTAGTACTGATCAGAGATGACTTCCCTTTTAGAGATTTTGCTCTATCATGTAGTAGCTTCCTCCTTCTGTTGTACAGTTTATTTATGGCTGGGGTCCACCAGACTGGATGCCTACCTTTGGATGATTGGGTCTTGATTTTGTTTGGGATAGCATGATCCATGCATTCCTGGAGATGTCCGTAGAATGCATTTATATAGGATTCTGCAGTTTGGGCCTTAGTTTCCACTGGCCCTGGGGCCTTGAAGGATTCCACTTCAGTTTTGAGAAGTGTGAAGTTCGCTTTTGAGAAGTTTTTCACTGTGGTTTTCTGGGCTGGGGGTGGGGTCGGGATGTGGATATCCAGTGAAATTAATTTATGGTCTGATCTTACCAATGAGGGATATACTTCTGGTATGGAGCATAAAGTCCCCATGTTGGTAATGATATGGTTTAGTATGTTATCCCCTCTTGTGGGAGTGGTGGCTAGTTGTTCCATAACATTTGAGTTTATAAATTCCAGGAACCTTTGGGCTAAGGTGCTGGGGCTTGAGTAATGCTCCCAGTCTATGTTTGGGTAGTTGAAGTTGCCCAATATAATGGTGTTCGGAGAGATCTTCATGTTCTCCAATGTTTTCAGGAAAGCCGAGTGGGATTCCTGACTTTGAGAGGGTGGTCTGTAGGATGCTATAAACTGAAAAGCAGTCTTGCCCACTGTCAGTTGCACATGGATGGTGTCTGATACTTCGTGCAATGCCACTAACCTGGAGGTGTGGATATCCTTGATAAATATGGAAACTCCCCCTCCTTTTGTGGTTCGGTCTGGGTTTTGGGGCCGAAAAGCATGATATGAGGTATAACCTGGTAGTGCTGGGGTGCTCTCTAGAGCCTTGAACCAGGTTTCTGTCACTGCACAGATATCGATGTTCTCCATACTGAGGAGAGCTTCGAGTGTGTGCATCTTGAGGTTAAGACTTCTGGCGTTTAGCAGCATTACCCTTAGTTTCTTGTTCCTTGTGCTGTCTATGGAGGTGGGTTTGACTTTTGAGCCTTGCCTAAAAAAGGCACTATGGGGGTGGCAAGAGCCTTTGCCAATATCCGAAAGCCCAGGGGTGACAGGTGCAAGCTGTCCCTAGCAAAGCAATGTGGCTTGTCGAGCATGTCATCCCAGGCTGACAGACACTGGATCCCCTTTGAATGACACCAAAATTTTAGCCAATTGTTAAAATCGATCATTTTGTCTTTATACTGTGGCATCATTCTAGGTGAGGGTAAGATGCTGCTGAAGGTCAGGGTCACACCGACCTGGGCTACATGATCAGAGAGCTCCTCTATGTCTCTTTTCATGTAGTCAAGGGAGGTACGTCTCAGGTCATTCACGCCAGCATGTACAATGACTGAGTCATATTTGTATTTGCTTTGGAGTGACCTGAGTGCTTGCGTTATGTGGCGGATCCTAGCGCCCGACAGGCAGCTCACTGTGACCTTCTCTTTATTCAGCCTGGTGAGCGGGACGTCAGTGAGTCTGACAATAGAGTCACCTATTACAAGAGTATCAGGTGTGTTATTCAGCCTTAAGGGCTGTGACTGCTTGGCACACTGACTTTGTGTGCTATGTGTTCACATCTAGATCAAGAGAGGTCATTGTGCCCCTCTACTCATCACTCATCAGGCCCATAATTGAATACAATGCCCCATTTGGGAAGTACCTTACCCGACACCTGCAGCAACTGGAAAGACCACAAAAGTACCTTACCAAGAGGATCAAGGGAGTCAAACAGATGCCCTACGCAGTTAGGCTAAAGAAACTCCAGTTCTACTCAGTTGCTTACTGCCTACTCAGAGGCGATCTGTGCCTGACATATAAAGCCATGTCCAAACCAGAATTGCATCCAAATGGCGCAGTGGTGCAGCGGTTAACATTGTCACCTCACAGCAAGAGGTTCACCGGTTCGATTCTCGGCTGGGGTGCTTTCTGTGTGGAGTTTGCATGTTCTCCCTGTGTTCGCGTGGGTTTCCTCCGGGTACTCCGGTTTCCTCCCACATTCCAAAGACATGCATCTGGAGCATTTCTCCCCGGGCCTCCACTGAAAACAGGCTCTGTGGAACCTAGTCGGACTTTCCCGATCAACAAATGATAAATAAATAAAATAAAATAAAATGCTCCACCTCAGGAAATCCAAATCCCTTAGAGCTACACGCTCCAGGGACTTAAACCTCAGCACAGAAATAAATAGGACATGCTGGAGGGACAGATTCATATCCCAGAGGCTCCCCTCACTCTGGAACAAAATCCCAATCCATGTTAGGCAGAGCCCCTCAATGACCCTCTTCAAGAGAAATCTTGACGAGTGGATGGGAGATCATAGGTTTACCCCTGGGATCTCTTCTGTGTCCCTACTAGACAGAGGCACAGTAAACTAACCTTAAAAGGTCTATCTTCTGTGACCTACTATACAGAGGCACAGTCAACTAATCTAAAAGGGTGGTGGAAGCCAAACACACTCTGGCTAGGCTTATAAATGCCCTAGGGCAGATAGCCTAGTATCAACCTATGAACCTATTAACCTAAAGAATTGCAGAGAATCCATTCCAGAGCACAGAATTTTAAGGATAAAGCAACAACTGATCCCAATCCTTTCAAGGGAGAAATCCACAGCTCATTCTGTTCTACAGTTGTTGGGTTCCATGGCAGCCTGCATCACCATTGTCCCCCGGGCTAGGTTTCACATGAGACTTCTACAATGGCTACTGCTCACCGAGTGGTATCCCTTTCATTACCCTCTTTCAGCAAAGATTTGGGTAACTCACAGGTGCAAACAGGATTGAAATTGGTGGATGGCCCACAACCCATTACAATGGCCTCACCCCTTCTCCCCCCCAACAGCCCAAGGCTACAGTGACCACGGACACCTCCCTGATGGGGTGAGGGGGGCTATGTCAGGGACAGACAGTCCAAGGTACTTGGTCCGAAATGGGGGCCCATCAGCATATAAATGTTCTAGAGCTGAGGGCGGTGCTTCTGGCGTTGCAAGTTTTCCATCTCCTGCTGCCATCTGGGATTATTACGATACAATCAGACAACATGGTGATGGTCTGGTACATCAACAAACAGGGCGGAACCAAATCTTACCCACTCTGTCGAGAGGCCATGAGGATATGGCATTGGGCGATGACTACCAACCGTTTTCTTCTAGCAACGCACATTCCTGGGAGTTCCAACATGATAGCAGACAGACTCAGCAGGTGTATACTACAACCTCACGAGTGGTCCCTGAATCCCTTGATAGCAGCGGAGATTTTCAACTGCTGGGGTCTTCCTTGCTGTGACCTCTTTGCGTCCCCGACCAACTAAAATGCAGCAACTATTTCACCCTGATTCCTCCTCTGGGATAGTCACCCAGGGATGCTCTAGTCCACGATTGGCCCTTGGGTCTACTTTATGCATTTCCACCTCTTCCCCTCATTCCCCAGTTTCTGAAGAAAGCCCGCCGGTTGAAGAGCAAAGTAATCCTCATAGCACCATATTGGCCTTATCAGATTTGATTCCCCTTCCTTTGGCCTCACCTGCTAGATCAACCATGGATTCTCCATCCAACCCCGGGGTTGATCTCCCATCCACAGAATCTGATTCACCCCAACTTGAACAGCCTGAAGCTCACAGCTTGGCTCCTCCAATTCCCTTGATTTCCAGGCAGAATGATCTTTCTTTGCCAGTATGTGACATTCTTATTGCATCTCATAAGTCTTCCACCAGAATTACATATCTCAGCAAGTGGAAAAGATTTACCTTTTGGCTGAAAGAAAAACAGGTAGATCCTTTTTCAGCACCAGTGTTGATAGTACTGGGGTGTCTAGCTACCGTATTTCAATCCGGTCTATCTGCCTCTACCATTAGAGTTCATTTGGCTGCAATATCTAATTTCCATGATGGTGTCCAAGACTCCTCTCTTATGTCAAACAAATTATGCAAGACTTTCTTAAAATGTGTAAATCATCTAAAACCCCCTTTTAGAGAACCTACCCAACCATGGGACCTGTCGTTACTCCTACAAGCTCTGACAATGCCACCTTTCAAACCAGCTTCTTCTTGTGACCTCAAATATTTGTCATGGAAAACCTTGTTTTTGGTCACCATTACTTCTGCCAGACATATCTCTGAGCTTCAAGCCCTATGCATCAAGAGTCCATATTTGATTTTTCATAGAGATAGAGTGTCATTGAGAACTAATCCTTCCTTTTTGCCAAAAGTGATCTCTGAAATGTCCATTAATCAAACCATTGAATTGCCAGTTTTCTTCCCCAATCATTCATACAAAGGAGAGTATTGCCTACATACCCTAGATATTCACAGGCAAATTTGCTTCTACTTGAACAGGATTAAGGCTTCTCGTAAATCAGACCAGTTATTTTTGGCCTCTTCTGGACCTAGATTAGGATGTGCTGTTGCTAAGGTCACATTGGCTAAATGGCTGAAAGACTGCGTGACCTTCATTTATAGACAATGTAATATTCCATTATCTACTACCATAAAGGCTCATTCTACAAGGTCGGTGGCAACTTCTGCTGCCTTCCATGCCAGAGCTTCTTTACATGACATTTGTGCAGCTGCAACTTGAGCTACTCCTCATACCTTCATCAATCATTACAAATTGGATTTGGCCTCCAGGGGAAAAGCATCTTTTGGTTCTATGGTGCTCAGGAAAGTCCTTCCATGAGAGCCTCCCAGGAATAAAGGTAGCTGGGGACTCTGTCCCACATGTAAGGAATGAACGAGGATTAACAATATCAGATAAAGAAGTTATGTCTTACCATAACGTTCCATCTGTATTGTTGATCCTCGTTCAGTCATTACAACCCTCCCTCCTTCCCCCTCTTGTGGCTTCTAGTGGATCTCACCATCCGGTTCTATTAGGTCATTTGACCAGAGGTAGCCTCTACCTTCTTTTGACTTGCAAACTCAATCTGAGGTAACAGGGTGAGGGGAATTCTGAGTAAGAGTTTTAGCTAGAGAGTTTGTAGCTGATGCGAGCTTGGAAGATGGCCGGCTTGGTTCCGAGGTTGGAACCGATATCCCCACATAATGACTAAATGAGGATCAGCAATACAGATGGAATGTTATGCTAAGACATAACTTCTTTGTCCATGCAAGAGCAGGAAAGTAGCTCTAGAGATTCTGTCCAATAGATTTTTTAGGTTTGTGAATTTGTAAGAGACATTGGTCAGAGCTTCTAAGGGATCAAGGGGGCTTATAGAGGGAGCCAAGTGAGGAAATGCTAGGGCAAGAGCAGGGCTTATTCAACATAGTATGGATAATGAGAAGTTGGGTAAATATGAGTTGGTTAGGAAACTCTAGCCAGCTGAGTGTCTGGAGAGTGTGACAGTGGTGTGATCTTGAGGGCAGATTGGCTGCAAATCTAGCAACTTTGTTGGAGGTGGTTTCAAGTTTGGAAAGTAGTGAAGACTGTAAGTTGGTTAAAATTTGACATCTGTAAAAGAGGTTGGGGAGAAGGGGTTCCTATTACATAACCAACAGCTTAGGTTGTTGAATACTTAAACATCAACACCTAAGCATTGAAAGCTTAGAATAGTGAATAGCAACAAGACGTTGCTTCGCCATTATCGGGGATTTGCTCTTTCCCCAAAGTAGAGTGATCTTGGAGTTGCTATATTTAATTAGGGGGGTGTGGGGGTCAAAGCCCCCCACATCGGGGGTGTGGGAGGGTGAAGCCCCCACTATGTTTGGGTTTTCTTGTTTATTTTGTTTCTGGACGGCCTAGCGAATTCTTTCCCGAGGAAAGAATTCATGTATGTGGCCATTCGATATTGTAAGGTTTCGACGCTTAGGTGCCGATGTTTAAGTATTCGACAATCTAAGCTGATTATATGATACAGACGCAGGAGAAGATAAGCTTGGGCTAGTGAGATCCTGAAGTTGGGTGTGAGGAACCTTTTGTTTCTATAGAGTAAACCAAGCCTTTGGTGTGTTTTCTTGATGCAGTTTAGTACATGAAGGTCAAATTTTAGTCGATCACCCACTATTACTCCAAGCAGTTTAATGTGTGATTCAGCAAGACTGTAGTGTTGTTGAGGGAAGAGATGGAGAATGAGGATTTAAGATGGTAAAGGGAAGGGATTGTGGGAGGAAGAGAAGAAGTTTTGTCTTTTTAGGGTTTAGTATGAAGTGGTTGTTAGTAAGCCATGTTTCAGTGAGGTTGATGTTTTTGTCAGGGTTAGTAGGTCAGTGGGACTGACAGCAATCGAAATGATGGTGGAGTCATCTGCATACTTTATGAGGAAAGACTGAGGACAGGATGTGTGAAGTTGGTTAGTAAAAATGTTAAAAAGGAGGGAGCCTAAAATAGAGCCTTGAGGGCACCCATTTTGATGGGGAGAAAGAGTCAAGAGCCATTTTACAGATTGCAGTCTGTCTGTGAGGTAAGTGTTGAACCAGGAGATAGTTGCTGAGGAGAGGTTGAGTTGAGAGAGTTTGGAGAGGAGGATGGTGTGAGAGACAGTGTCATAGGCTTTGGAGAAAGCTAAAAAGATGCAGGACACTAGTTTATCATTAGCTCTAGCTAGGGAGATGGAGTTAGTAAAGGAAATAAGTGGAGTAGTGGTGCTGTGGTGGGGGCGGAAGCTATGTTGAGTAGGGGTAATTAAGTTCTCATGAGTAAGATAAGCTGAGATTTGTTTATAAACACAGTGCTCAAGAATTTTGGAGAGGGGAGAGAGTATGGCAATAGGTTGATAATTAGAGAGCTCAACAGAATTTCCACCTTTGTGGATAGATATAGTGTGGACCAGTTTCCAGAGGCAGGAACAGTGGATTCACCAATTGTGTGGTTTATGAGATGGAGACAGGATATGTTATGGAGTTAGCAGCAGCTTTTAGGAAGATAGGTAGCAGGCTGTCAGCTGAAGGGGAACCTGGTTTAAGTTTGATAAAAGGTTTTTTGATGTAGCTGGTTGGAATGGGTTTTAGTGAGAAAGGACTGCTTTACAGTTCCAAGGTGGTAGGGGGTGTGGGGCTGGTTGGGTAAACAGTTTGTATAAGTTTGCTGATGGTGTCATGAAGTATGAATTGAAAACTGAAGCAGTTTCAAGGGGTGTGTTTTGGGAGCAGGGGTTAGGAGTTGAAGGATTTCCTGGGTGGAGAATTTTGTTAACAGCATTCCAAAATGTTATAGGGTTCCTGGGTTCAGTATCTTGGGGTAAGAGGTAGTAGTTGTTTTTGTCAGAGTTTATGTGTTTTTTTTTGGTTAAATTTTAGCGTTCCCTATATTGTTGGAAGTGTGTGGGAGATTTAGTCTTAGTCCAGAGTTTCCAGGTGCAATCTCTGTTATGGATAAGAGACAGACTAGAGTTGGAGAGCCAAGGGGAACACTGTGATTTGACTCTAACAGTTCTGAGAGGGGCAAAGGAGTTCATAATGTTTAGGATAATGGAGTTTTACTGAAGGACAGTTTCATCTAGAGGTAGGGAAAAGAGGAAAGACCAGTCAGTAGCAGAGAGAGAATTACTGAATGTATCTGGGTTGAAGTTAGTTAGCATTCAGCACTCTTTAAATTTATGAGGTCTAGAGAAGTGGGGGGGGGGAATCTTTGGACACATATAGGGGACTGGTCACTGATTGAGTTTGGTAGGGATTCAGGGTAGTGATAGAGGTCAGGCTTAGAGACAAGTATCCAATCCAAGATAGAGGAGGTATTTGTGAGTTTATGAAGAAAAGTAGGTGAGGAGATAATTTGGGTGTATCCATGTAGGTTTATGCTGGTGGTGGGAGAATTAGAAATGAGGGTGAGCCAATTGATGTTAACATCACCTAGTATTATTGTTTTATTATGTAAATTGTCAGACATCCACTGTAGGATTTGTTCTAGTAGGGGTATGTTCTCTTCAGGGGGTATATAGATGGCAACTATGATTAGAGTTTTATGACTGTTGAGTTTGCAGTTGGCATTAACGAGCTCAGCTGGGTGAAAGGAGGGGGAATAGTTAACTGGAGGAGGTATGCAAAGGAGGTGAGAGTACATAATGGCAATGCCTCCACCTTTTTTGTGCGTTTAGTCCAGTTGTAAAATGTTGTAACCAGGGGGGAGAAATTCTTTGTCAACATTATGTGGTTTGATCCATGTTTCAGAGAGACTAACTATGTTGGGGGAGTACTGGGCTATCCAGGTGTGGAATGAAGTTATCTTGTTAAGAATGCTATAGATGTTGGTTGAATAGAAGGAGAGATGTTTAAGACTAGGTTTAGGTACCTGCTAAAATGTTTGTGAGGTATAGGTAGGACTTGATGAATTAGAGTGTGGGCCAGGGTTTGGGTGAATGTTACTTGAGAGTTGAAGAATGTTTAGTGGGAGGAAGAGAAGTGATGTATAGGGGTAGGGTGAGTGAAATTTATGTTTAATTCTGTGGAATGTGGGGAATCTTGGAGACAGTTTGATTTTGGGAGATTGAATGAGGTACAAGAGAAGAGTGAGGGAGAAAAAGGAGAGGTGTAATGACTGCTGGTGTCAATTGTGTTATGAGAGGAGGTGAGAGAAGAGGGGGTCAGGTTTAGCTGAAAGTGGTAGGAAGTGAGGTTGCTTAAGAGAAGAAGATGGAAGTGTAAGAAGAGAGGGAGGAACATATTGGAGGATGACGAGAATATAAAACGGGGGTAGATGTTTGATAGAGGGAATGTGTAGGGTAATAGCCAGCTAGAGGAGGGGGATGAGATCAGTGAGCAAGGGTGGGAGGAGTTAGGTGTAATGAGTTCAGAGGCGGGAGGGGATATTTTAAGAGGGCCAGGGTGTGATTGGTTGGGGAGTACAGGACCTTGGGTAGGTCAGGTTAAGAAGGTTAATTACAAAGGTAATTGTGGGGGTGGGTGAGAATGGGGGTAGGGTAAGGGAGCAGAATGAGCCTAAGTGAAGCGAGGGTGAATGGAGAAAGCAGATATTTTGAGGCAGCTTGCCAGACCACAGAAGAAACAATGGGTTGGCAATATATGCCAAAAGACAGTGGAACAGTTAAGAGCAGGCAGTTCCTTGAGGTAAAAACTTATGCAGGTAATAGCAACCTAACACTTGCTACAACTCTTGCTGTTAACAGTTGCTAGAAAGAGAGAAGAGGAATGGAAGGAGAAACTTCAGGGGAAGGGGGGGAGTCCAACAATATTTGTTTGAGTTAGTGAGCATGCCACTAGTCAAATAAGCACTAAAGTGTTTCACTACACATAAACTTGCCTAGTACACCAGGAAGATTACTGAAACTAATAGTTTCCCTGCAGGTGAGACTTGAAGTCTTCTATTTCGTGCTATGAGGAAGCTGCAAAGGTGTGGGAGATCCAGTTAAGCAGGGTTAGTTGGTCAGGTGTGCTCACTGGGAATTTGAGAACAGCAGCTGTAAGAAGGAAAAAAAGTTATGACATGATTTTTGGAGGGATGTAGGACAGAAGACATAAGATTGCCTCAGAGTAGTAATAGCAGAACTAGACAGGGAGGATAGGAGACAGGGTTGTTAATAAAAAGGGCTTTGAGGGATTGAAGCAGCAAGAAAGATAGGGCGGAGGGAGAGAAGGGAAAGTAGAAGGCTCTAGGAAAAGGGAGATTTTAAAAAACCTCACAACTGCATCTGAAAGAGGCAGACCATCTGGTGCAGTTTTTTTTAAGCAGTTAGCACAGTAACAGCCATAAAAAATAGCATTGGAACACTTGGATGGAAATAATATGTTGGTAGTTTGCTCACTAGAATCCTTAGCCTGGCAGATATCACCAACACCAGAAGAGTGATGTGTGGCACTAACAAAGTATAGCAAAATTCAACAGTTTAAAGCAACTAGTAAGACCGAGTAAAACAAAAGCAGTGTTCAGACAATGACACAGAATGGTGTAAAAATAACAGCTTTATATATAACGCTTAAGTGGCATGTACACTAACTCAAGAGGCAGAGAAAATTTCCTTCATAAGGACAAAAAGGCTATTTGAAAATGGTGACAGTTGTTGAGGGAGAATAAGTCAGTTCAGAGAGGAAGGTGATCACAGGGGTGGGACCGATGCAGTCTGAGTAGGAGGCAGAGGATGAAGGGAAGTGTAGTCAAATACAGTAGCAATGGGACACATGCTGTAAAGGAAAGGGGAAAGAGAGGTTGAGTAGACAGAAAATCACACCCACATTCATTTATAGGTTCATATGTGTTTACTAGGCTAATAACCACAAGGGGATTTTTAAGCCTAGTCATGCATCCCAAATTTCTGACAAGTTCTGGTACACTTGATAAAGATAAGCAGGGGTTTAGGAGGTGAAACCTTTACATGCAGTGGCTTGGGAGAGGAACCACTTACAGGTTGCCTGTGTACATTAGAAACATAGGTAGCAAACCGGGGATGAATTTGCTGTTCCCCATCCGATTGTCCAAATTACACTTGAACTGGGTTGGGGGGAACTCTGCTTCACACGAATGGGGAGTCTATTCCAGAGAAGGGATAGTCAATGAGACACATACCTGTCTCTCCAGCAGGTCCTGTTTATATCACAGGCAAGGTTCAAGTCATCAGAATGGGTAATTCTGGTACTGTTTATTTTGCAGATATGCAGGAGGTCCATCAGTGGGGTCTGACAATTCCTTGTATGCCAGGTACAGATATCCCCTGAACAGCCTGTAGGAGACAGGATACAGGAATAAGGCCTTGAGGTGGTCTGCATAGGGCATGTTACTTAAACCCCTATATTCTTTTAGGGAGGAACCTCTGTAAAAGTGAAACAAAGGTTACGCAATTAGACAGCTCTGGATTGGAGCCATCAGACTATTGCACTTACATGGCACAGATGTAGTGGGTTATCTCTCTTTGCAGCAGATGCAGCTTTTTTAAAGTACACTGCAGTGTCAGCAATCCATTTGCATTGTGTGAGAATAAAACCCACAGCCATCTGTACCAAAGACAAGCATGCTACCTGTTGTGCTACTAACAATGATGACTTTATTGTATTTTACTTTCATTAGCAATTGATAGGAATGCAATAACAATAAGTTAAGAAAAAAAGCAAATTTAGCTTCAATCTCTGATTTTATTAATATAACTGATATGTGTTTTAGTATAGAAATTGATTTAATTCGCATGATAGTGAAACCTCATACTGAGAACTACACATACTAGACAAAGTTGACCTTGAATTCAGATAAATACAATACTTTGTGAATGTATAGCTTCTTATTTCTAATATAACATAAAAGGTTTATTTATTTAATCTTTAAACTTGAGATGCAGTCATAACTTTTAATGAATCAGGGATGAATCTGAACAGAATCAGGACAAATTCAAAAATAATCAGGGGCAAACAGGGATGCTTTTAAAATATTAATATTATTAACTTGTGATGCAGGCAGAATAGGAGAATGTAACTTAATATACATTTTCTGAAGTAAAATAAATCTATACGTCTCGTTATTGTCATTATATGTTAAAAGTAATTCACCTTCTTTTCACCAAAAGTCACCAGTTTTAGGAGGGTTTATGAGGGACAGAGCTAAAATTTGAGTAAAAGTAAAAATCGGTGACATCCCCAAAAATGGGACAATTGAGAGGTATGGGCACAATGAACTCTACATACCTTTCAGACAATAAATAGTTACTTTAGAGTTTATTTTTTATAGTGTTACTGTTAGTTGAGGCAAAGTGCTATTTGTATTTTTCATATTACAATGTTTGGATTGTACTGTTTTAATTTATTCTTATTATTTTTAATTTCGATCTTTGGTCTGTCATTTTTAATGTTTGTGAGGTCTCGTGGAAAATCAGTAAAAACTTTAAGTAGGAAAAATGTAAAACCTGTCACACCTATTTTAGACAACAGTTCTTTCAACATTCTTATGGTGAACTCCATTGTGGAGCATTGCATTGCATTGTCTCCATTTGATTTTAAGATATCATTCACAATCATTTACTTTGTGAATCAGCTATCGATCCCCTCCCATCTGGATGTTTCTAGTCTAGCTCTGAGCTACACCAAGTTTACTTATGACAATCATACAGTCCCCATAGACACCCACAATGGAGGCCTTCATTCCTACCCAGTGCTGTGGATAGGTTATTATCGAATGTGTTTTTGGTCATCTGAAGATGTAGTTGGGCTGTCTGGACATATCTGTGTGGCACACTCCAGTACATACCTCAGAAGGCCTGCTGCATATTTGCAGCTTGCTGCATCCTACATTACGTGATGTTGGAGAACCTTGATAAAGGGCTAAAATGTGATAATGAGGATGAGTTGGAGGATGACGCACCCTTCTGTCCCCCAATAAGGTGCTCAGCTAGTATGACAACAATGTGCAAAAGAAATGCAGGATTCAATCTTAGCAGTGGTCTTTTGGAAGAAGATAAGATGAGAGAGTTGAAAGAAAATAATGTGCATTAGTAACAGTATGTAGTTAAATATTGCATTATGGCATTAATTCTTGTCCAAATAATATGAGTAGCATAGTATCATAAAACAGATGTAATAGCAATAATAACATCTAATACAAGTTTTTAGCATAGGATCAGAGTACAGCTGTAATCATGCTTCAGCTTAATGGCACATTGTGTAGGCAGCAACGAGTCCCATAGGAACACATACATCAGGGCCTCAAGGTCTCATACATGATGCAGTTATACCTGTCAACTTCTATTCTGGACTGAGGCAAAGCTAAAAGGGGACAAAGGACAAAAATCAGGCACAATTTTTAATTATTACTCTAATTCACTTGTATTTTCTGAACAATAACGAGTATGAAACTGTAATGTTAGGCATTATTGACTAACTGTAATCCTCAGTGATGTACCGGAAAATCAAATTTACAGCAGACAGTACAAAAATATGAGGCAAAACCAGGGATGATCTGCAAACTTCTGGACTGTTGAGATATATGAATGCAGCAAGTCCTCAAAGTCTAACCATGCTTACACTAGAGGTAGATGGCCCAGCCTGATTTGCATGCCCTCTGCTACATTGGCATCTGCATCAATCCCCTTTTTCTCATATTGTACATCGAGTTGGAGTGTCACATCAATAGTGACCATCACTTAAAGCCAAAGTTCATACCACTGGATGGATATCATGTGTTGTAATTGTTCCCACTTGTGCCAGCAAAAATAAATCCCCACACCTGAGGCTCAGTCTCAGACAGATGTGTGCATGGTAACATGTATCACAAGCTTTGGTTAGGACAGGCTCTCAGATGAGATCCCCATCTGTGCTTGTGGTAAAGGTGTAGCTATCTGTGACAGGGAGACCACTGACACAGCAAACATTGGATAATGCTAATGTGATCTTTTGTGTGTGTGTGTGTGTGTGTGTGTGTGTGTGTGTAGGTTTGTGAATCAGAGAATGCTGGGCCTAGACAGTAGTACTCAATGTCTACACTACTTCAGATAATGACCTGCTAGAGTCATGTGACTCCTGACACAGCACAGTTATGCCAGTGGAATAAATGCTTCAAGTGCAGCAAGGTGGCAATCTTTACCCTAAGGAGTTCACCATGCTTCCAGTCAGACTGAACACATGCGGCAAAGGACAAATGCTGTAATGATATATATCTATAGCAGGGTCTGCAGTCTGGAAGCTGATCATGATTGTGCCTCCATGCTGAGACACAGTTGCTGTGCATGCTATTCAAAGGATGTGGCAGCAATGAAATCCTGAGGCCTGGCCTTTGGCAGCCTATGTGGCCAGCATTGCTTCATGGTCACCAGACCACATCTGTCTGTAGGTTGTTCTGGTGCCAGTCCATCACTCATTCATCCATCCATCATCAACAGACACAGAATCTTTGCAACTGTTCTGTAGAGACCATTCAGATAAGGTACCCACCACCCTGACCTACAAGTGATAAGTCCCCCACGTGTCCACCGCATTCCATGTTGTTGGCAATGGAAACTTGGTAGAGGAGGCCACCAGAGTCACTACCACAGAGTGTTCCAAATGAACAGTAGAGAAACCAGCATCACTATCATCACTGGCAACAAGTTTAGTGTCACTGGTCATGACAATAGAAAATGCAAGTGAAGGTGGCTTTTCCTGTGCCTGCAACAATGGGCACATGTTACAACATGGAAGCAAACAGTCTTCTGTTGACAATGGAGAGACGAGTTTTATATGTGTCAATATAAGCTCATGAGGCTATGCATTTAAAACATTCATATCCTACTGTGCAGATCATCTGGTTATTACAGGTACATTTCTGATGGTTAAGATGGATGTGCTCTCACCGTTCTCCCAAGGGAAGGAATAAACCAGCATTTGTCATATGCAAACAACAATATAGTACGTCTCTGTATCATATTAGTGTAACTCATTCCCAGCATGGGGGGAGGCTTCCTCCAACTCACTTGAAATACCAATCAGGAACACTTCTGGGACTGTAGCCAACAACATTTTCTCATTAATCATGAAAAGCCTATCTCAGGTGGGGTTAACAACATGGTCCAGGGCTGCCTTTAGCACCATTGCCATCTTTGCCCAACTCCAATATCTGTAACCTTGCACTGGCATTCCTTCATTATATGGCCATGGCTATCATCTGAGTTAACATCTACAGTGATCTCTGCTCAGCATCTCTGCTTCTTGTTATGGTTCCCACCATGCCACATTAGAAATGGTCCCCCTGTTGATGTGGCCTGTAGGAAAACTCCATTCCCTGCTGTGTAAAATGCATTTTCTGTTTCTCAGAAACTGCAACAACAGAAATATACACATGTACACACACACACACACACACACACACACACACACACACACACACACACACACACACACACACACACACAAACATGACATTAAGAAAAGTACAGTGTATCAGCTAAATATAACATAATGCACTGTCAGATATGTAGGCACATGTCAACATAATACATCTAGAAACAGTAGGAATAAAAAATAATTCAACATGGCACTTACTGTGAAGTTTAATAAACCGGTGTGCATTACTGTCCACATACCACAGTTAATATGCACGGGAACTACATACAATCCAATGTGGACGTGTACAAGCATGCAAGAATGCTTTAAGTACATTATGGTGCACATGCATATGCAATGATCTTTTGGGCACCAAACCTTTTATGGACTGCAATGACTGTACGTTGCAAACTAGCAAGATAGACATGGAGGGAAAGGCATACAGTCTACATTGATGAGTGGTACCTAATTTCATATGGTATACATAACATAACTGGAGTGTGCTGTAATATGGTCTGAACTATCATAACTGAATGAACATCCCAGGAAGGATGATTGCCAGTAAGGGCAGGCAATGGATTCCATTTCTTCTAGATGTATCCATGTAGAACACCACTAAATCATATTGCTGCTAGCATGGTGGTAAGAATGGGCACCTGTGCATCTGTGTGGACTGACCAAAAGGATCTTGTCTTAACTGGACATGTTTTCTCTTATTATAAATGTTATTGGCTGCATTCTTTTGCTGAAAAAAAAATTCAGGGTAGATGTTTGGATGGACATTGTGTAGTGGCTTACCACAGGCATGGAGATTTTGTCCTCTGGTGAGCAATGCCACCATTAATGGAGCAAACTAAATAAGAAGGTCTTAGCTGGGGCTTGAGCACTGACACCATATAGCACCCCAGGTCAATGTACAATAACCCTAAGAATATGTGTGAACAGATACTATAGCCTGCCATGCAGCAGAAGTCATTCCATGTGAATGTCTTGTCCTACAGTTGCAGCTTGTCATCATGCAAAACAATAGGCCTAATAAGAGTAGGATGAGTACCTCACATGTTGACGTGGTGAGTACAAGTTCTGTATGGATATCCTTTGTGTAATGATATCTTTGCATGACACCCATGGCAATACCAAAATTACATGACTTCCTTTATGCATTTACTCATAGATGCCATATGTATGCATGGTGCTCATGGCATTGCCAATGTTGCATGACTGCCATTATATGTTTAGTTGTTGATGACAATTACATGAATAAGGCTCATAGCAGTGCCTGTACTTTCTGAATGTCCTCATATCGTTTAGTCATAGATGTAATACGCATGGTATCCAAAGTGATGCCAACTTTGCCAACTGCCCGGATAAATTTAGACACAGGCATGATATGCATGTGTTGTGCAAATGTCTTTCACCACAGGTGTCATAAATATTCAGAGCAACTACATCAGTGTCACATATTTATTTTATTTATTTATTTGTTTATTTATGTTATTTTCCATTTTTTTTCCGGTAAAGTTCTACTGGGCAGACTGCCAGTTTTCAGTGGAGGCCCTGGGGAAAAAAGCTGCAACATAACCAGTACAGATAGAATATTTTAAAACTTTATAAAATTGTTGTCATACACAATTCACAGTGTTTACATTAGTGATAGTTACATATAGCAATATATTGCACTTTATACAGTGGACTAAGATATATTCAAATGCATAAGTGACAGTGATAGCACACAGAGATAAGAAGGAATAAGAACAGTTAGGGATAAGAAAGCATAAAACATAGAAGTAAGAGAGATGAGTCAGATGTCGATGTTGAATAGCATAGCTTTTTAGTTTTTAAACAAGGTAACTGAGCACAAGAGGTGTTTCAAGTAATACAGTCTAAGGCTGATGCCATGTACAATTACTGAAACTGATTTTAGGAGTAGTGAAATATAATAAGACAGTGCACATACAGTGAACAAAGACTCTAGTACAGACACAAGTTTTAGCTTTATGTGAGTAACATAATAGGTATGCCTTTCTATGTAGGACACAAGCAAATAAAAAATGTCTGCAAATAATGTATAAGTAGTTTAGCCCGGGTCAGAGCAGAAGCATATCCATGAGGATTTGAGCTTTTTGAAGTTGGCTTTGTTGGCTATAGTTCTTATGTTAAGGGGTAAGGAATTCCAGGTTTTTGCAATGTAGTTGGAGTATAGAGAGTCTCCTGAGCTATTTGTACATCTGGTAATGTTCATTAGTGATTTATTACTGGATCATAGTAAATATTTACTTGAGTATTGCTGTAATAGGCCTTGCAGAGCTGTTTTTTTTTCTAGTTAGTAAAATAAGTTGGTTAAAGGTGAGCAGGCTGGGTAAATCCAGCCAAGATAGTTGTTTAAGGGTCTGACAGTGATGAGACCTGAAGACTAGATCAGTTGCAAACTTTGCTATTTTGTTGTAGCAGATGTTTGCTTTGGCTAAGTCAGACTTGAGATGAATGAATATGCGGGATGCATAGAGAAGTGTGTAGACTAGGTGGGTTCTGGCGATAATGGTATTATTGGAAAGGTAATTTTGCATCTGTACAGAATTCCAAGTGTTTTGTGAACTTTTTTATTGTTTGGGCAATATGTAGGTCAAACCATGTTTTGATCTATTATACTGTAACACCTAGAAGTTTGGTTTGGGGGACTGGTGTAATAGGGGTTTTATTGCTTGAAATTATATTGAATGTAGAGATTGGATCTGTAGCTTTGGTAGGATGAAATAACATCAGCTTAGTTTTGTTTGGGTTAAGTATGAGTTGCATCTGATAGCCATGTTTTGACTGCAGTAAAGGATTCTTGTGTTATTTTTTGAAGTTCTTGGAGGTTTGGGGCAGAGCAGATTAGGGTTGAACATCTGCATATTGGACCAATGTAGCATGTAGAGTAGAAGTATGAAGATTGTTTTTAAATAAATTGAAGAGAAGGGGGCCAAGGATAAATACTTGTGGAACACCTAAAGTAATTTAAATGGGCAGATAAGAATACATGGGTCTATATCACTGTGTCGAAAGATGAAATCACAGACTACGTCTTTATCGACACATAATTATCGAAGACTGTAATTGCCGAATGACCATGTCAGCAGATTTTTTTCCCAGGGGAAAAAAATTGCTTGGCTATCATCAGGGATTTGCCCTTTTCCCCACTGTAATACAATCTCGGAGTTGGTATATTTAGTTAGAGGGGTGTGGGGGGGTGAAGCCCTCCACTGTGTAGGGTTTGAAAGTTTGGTTTTAGAGTCTTCGGCCTGGGAAAAAAATTCACTGACATGGCCATTCGGCCATTACAGTCCTCAATGATTATGTGTCGATAAAGACGTAGTTGGTGATTTTGTCTTTCAACACAGTGATATAGACCCTAATACACATACATACACACACACACACACACACACACACACACACACACACACACACACACACACACACACACACACACACACACACACACACACACACATTTTAGGCAGATAGAAACAGCATTATATGTACCATACTGTAATGTACATGTAACCCTTTGCAGGCAGGCTTGAATCATGGGAGGCTTTTGTGCACTATGTGGTGCTGTGTTTTATATTTTACAGTGCAGTCTGCACCACAGTGGGATCTTCAGTAAGTAGAAGATGTTCAGGTGGCTATGCATATGGGTATAGTCTGGGCTGTCTGCGCTATGCTGTATGATTGAACCAGTTAGAGGATCTCCTGTTGGGCTCATATATGAGTATGGAAGACATGCAAGATATTCAGCATCTCACGAGGATGACACAGCGTGATATTTGACACCTTCTGAGTTTTGTGAAGGCGTACTGGTACAGGCTGGAGGCAGGTGTAAGGAAAATGAGGCTGCAGTACCTACATCCTGGATTATAGAATAAGAGACCATTTTGCAGTGTGTGTCCAGTGGCCTCTTTCTATGGCCACTGGTGCCAGCAGATGTCTCCAACAGCACATCACCTACCTTTGCATGTTCTGACATGTCTGTATCAGGCCACATGTCCTCAGCTAAGTAGCTCACTGGGAGTTACTCTCCATGCAAATGATTGTGTTTAGATATTTTATGTATTCAAGGAAATGACTTTGTGGAATCTGGGCTTTGCACTTGTGGT
Organism: Protopterus annectens; assembly: GCF_019279795.1. Classification (NCBI taxonomy): domain Eukaryota; kingdom Metazoa; phylum Chordata; order Ceratodontiformes; family Protopteridae; genus Protopterus; species Protopterus annectens. The sequence goes on from NC_056733.1 coordinate 1,450,436,857, forward strand.
TTGAGGTGTTGATGGTTTGAGGTGTTGAGTATAAAGGTATCATGGGGAACTGATCATCACTATTACATGATAAAATGTCACCCCCAGCTCCAGTTAGTATGTTTCCTATCGGTTTTACTATTTGCACTTTGTCTTAAAAACACTATAATAAAGATGAATTTGAAGTTGAAATGCCACGTGTCCTTTATCTAGTTAAAAATCACTGTTGTGAAGCCTTGCTGTTTCGGAAAACTGTCATTCGATTACTTCTACATCAATGATTAATCCTTGTAAAACACATCTATAATGAGCAAGACTAAACTGAAAGGAAATCCAGGACTTCAGTGTCTTCTTGTTAAAATGCTGCCTTGAATTAGTGGAAAGACAGCATTCTGGTTCATATCAAACACTTTCTTTATGTTTGTGCCATTCTGATGACTTCTGTATGGTTTAACATTTCCCTTGAATACACTGAAATTCTGCTGTGTGCATGGCTACATAACCAATCAGAAAAAAACATATTTAGGAATTATTAATACAAATGAGCATGGACCAGTCAGTGATATAGTAAGGCTGCTTGACAAATACTGGATCTGGTCCTCACTAATATGGGAGACTTCTGCACACCCCTTACTGTAATGCCTTCCCTAGTAAGGTCAGACACAAAATGGTCTCTTTTGAAGTAAAAATAAAACCTGGACCCCCAGCTAAACCTGGAATATTCAGGAACTATTCTAAGGCTAACCTCCTGCTATTAAGTGAAAACTTGGCAAAATTTCAAGCCCCAATAAACCCTGTACAAGCATGTTAATAGCTGCATAGAGGCATCTTTATCCACCAGGAAGAATTACAGAACTAACTCAAAAAACAAGCCAGCCTGGTGGAATCACAAAATCAATCGGCTGTATAACAGGAGAAAAAAATCATGGCAAAAATTAGGAGGTGAAGCACCCAGCAGGATAAAAGCACTCTCATCAAACTAAAACAACTCAGAGGACAAATAAAGTCTACCAAAGCCAAATATGAAGTAAGTTTGTCCTCCCTGGTCAAGGACAATCACAAAGCATTCTTTAGCTATGTCCGCAACCTCAAAGGCAATGCATAATCGTGTGCAGAGCTCATTGTAAATGGAGCCACCTATACTGAGCCAGAAGATATAGCAAACCTCCCGGCTGATAAATTCAGTTCCAAATTTACTCCTTTCTTCCCCTCAACCTTCCCTCAGGAAATATCATTAAATATAACTCCCCCTACTATCACTAGGGAACAGGTCCTTAATGCTCTCTCTAAGACCAAGAACACTGCATCAATGGGCCCAGACAATACACAAAGATGCCTTCTCAATAGCATGAAACATGACTTATCAGAGCCTCTGGAATTACTATTTAACTGTAGCCTCCAAACAGGCTTTGTGCCTCATGAATGGAGAAAGGCAACAGTCTTCCCTCTGCACAAAGGTGGGCCATCTACAGACCCATAAGTCTTACTAGTCTTTTATGTAAAGCCATGGAAAGAATTATCATGGAAATGATCAGTAGAGATATAGTAAACCTCCAGACACTAGACCCAGAACAGTTTGGTTTTGTCAAGGGTAGATCATGCCTACTCAACCTGTGGACTTCTTTGAGAGGGTCACCAAAGCAATGGATGATGGCAAAATCATTCACACTGCCTACCTTGACCTGGCCAAGGCATTTGACACAATACCCCACTTGGGCATTGTTGACAAACTCAAAAGGTTAGGTACAAACCCGTATGTCACCCAGTGGATAGCCAACAGACTCACAGACAGGATCCAGGAAGTTAGAATTGGGGAGTCCACCTCTACAAAAAGGCCAGTCACAAGTGGAGTCCCTCAGGGATCAATCCTTGTACCGCTCCTTTTTGTCATTTACTTCTCAGACGTCAAGGCCAATGTCAGTGGTCTCTGGCTGACTAAATTTGCAGATGTTTGCAAATTAGGAGCTGTCATTGAATCTCACACTGACACAAATATTCTCCAGGAGTGTCTGACACAGGCAAGCGATTTGTGTCAGAGCCACAGACTAAAACTAAATACCAAAAAATGCATAACAGTATCCTTTGGAAAGTCATCCATCCCTGGTAAATATCAGATTGAGAACACACCCCTTAGAGTTGACCCAGTAGTCAGGGACTTAGGGACACACATAGATAATAATCTGGCCTTTGATCATCATGTGTCTACAGTGGTGAGGAAATCATTCTTTGTTGCACAACTTATAAACAAATGTATGGTATATAAGTCCAATGACGTCATAGTTCCATTGTATTCAGCACTCATCAGACCTATCATTGAGTACAATTCCCCCTTTGGTATGTACCTAACCAGAGATATCAAACAATAAGAATGTTCACAGAGATTCCTTACTAAAAGAATACACGGCATAAGTAATATGTCCTATGCAGACCACCTCAAGGCCCTATCCCTGTATTCTGTCTCCTACAGGCTTTTGAGCAGAGATCTATGCCTGGCATACAGGGCATTGTCAGAGCCCACTCTGATGGACCTCCTGCATATCCACAAAACAAACTGCACCAGAATTACCTGTTCTAAAGACTTAAACCTTGCTTGTAATATAAATGAGACCTGCTGGAGAGATAGGTATGTATCCCAGAGACTACCCTGTCTATGGAACAGGCTCCCCATCCATGTGAAGCAGAGTTCCTCCCTAACCCAATTCAAGTGCAGCTAGGACAATTGGATGGGAAACCAGAAATTCATCCCTGGTTTGGCATCTATGTCTTTAATGGACATAGGTAACCTGTAATTAGTTCATCTCCCAGGCCCATGCTTACACTTGTTAAGGGTATCAGAACTTGTCAGAGATTTGGGATGCATGGCTAAGCTTAAAAAGGCCCTTGTGGTCATTAACCTAGTAAACACCTGTGAACCTATGTTACTCATTTCTGATAGTCTCACACAAGTGCAATCATAAATGAGTGAAATTTCCTAAATGCAAATGACATTCATGAGTAAAAACATCACAAAAAAAAAACATTTTTGAAGGGAGACAATCCCCTTTATCTTCCTGATGTGGGGTGCTACACTCCTACACCCCCACTACTTATATATGCCAAATCCAAGTTCGCACCACCACAGGGGAAGGGGAAATCCACATTATACCGGCAATTCATCTTTCTAGGGAAAAAGCATCTGGTTGCACACTAGTGATTTTACAAATGAGTAAGCCCATATTAAATATAGTATTGACTTCTCTCACCCTGCTTTCTCCTTTTTTTATGATCCAGTCCCTCCTTCTAGATCTGTGTCCAGCTCATGGTGCTCAGTCTAATTTTGCCCTTTATCATCCTGTCACAGATCAGGCTGTGGATTTCAGATTAGGTCAGCTGACCACCCACCATCTAAATTACCATTCAGCATTAACTCAGTCTGTAATGAGATTTATGCTCCTGGTCCGCAAAAGTTATTCCTCTCATCATGACTCTGCATTCCTTCCTAACAGTCTGCTAGCCTCACTGTGTGACTAAATCATTCTTAACCCCTGGTAAATAAACCTGGTATTGCTTCAAGGCAATTTCAATGTCTGAATCAGTACCCTATATTTTATTTACATATTCTGTAATCTGTACTGTCTTTTTACTGCGATGTAAATGATACCGTAAAGGTCTTGACCTTTCTGCTGTCACAAACTGAAGACTTCAGCTTTCTTGTTTGTACCCATAGATGTTGGTGATGTAGTAGTCCCTGGTTAACAACTTCACTTAAACAGAAAGTGAGGTTCATATGTATATTCTTGGCTAATGACTACTAGGGTCCTTATAAGTCTAGTTGTACAACCCAAATGTGACCAACAAATTTGTATTATATAGGGGGTAATTTACTGATGGCCTCTGTCCATCAGAGACGTAGGTGCCATACCGGGGATGACTTTCTGATTACTCATTCATTGGTCGAAGTTGGACTTAACTAGGGTTAGAAAAGAACTCTGTTTCACATGGATGGGGGATCCTTTTTTAGAAAATGGGCATTCTCTGAGAAACATCTACCTCTCCAATGTGTCCTGTTTATGTCACAAGCAAAACTTTGGACTTTTGACCTAGTAGTCATAATGCTGTTGTTTTGTAGACTGTAAAATGTTCATCAGAAGAGGATCCATGAATGTCTTGTATGTCAGGCAAAGATCACCTCTCAGAAGTCTATATGATACTTCATAAAGAGACAGGGCTTTGAAGCGATCACTGTAGGACATTGTGATTACTCCTTGTATTCTTTTTGTAAGGGACCTTTGTGGACATTCTGGCTGCTGCATGTGTCTGGTTATGTACATACCAAAGGGGACATTATATTCTATGATGGATATGATGAGAGCTGAGTGCAGTGATTCAATGACCTCTCTGGCCCTAGATGGCATGCCCTTACTTATAAATTGAGTAATATAGAAGGATTTTCTTACTACCTTGGACACATGTTGACCGAAGGCTAGGTTACTATCTAAATGAATTCCCAAATCCCTGACTAGTACATCACCTTTTAGGGGTGTTTTATTGATAATGTAGTACCTGGGGTGATTAACTTCCCAAAAGGTACTATAATGAATTTTTTGGTATTGAGTTTTAAGCCATAGTTTTGGCAGCAAGCATTTGTCTGTGTTAGACCTTTCTGAAAGGTGTTCTCGTCTTAGGGGTAGTCAGTGACTGCTCCCAGTTTTCAGTCATGTGCAAACTTGGCCTGATAGAGGTCTTTGACATTGACTTTGACATCTGAGAAGTAAATGCCAAAGAGGAATGGGTCCAGCACAGAGCCCTGAGGGACTGGTGGCTGATCTGTTTGTAGAGGTGGCCTCACCGATACTAAACTCTTGGGTCCTATCCACGAGCCAGCCAGCTATCCAGCATGTTATGAAGGGGTGTATACCTAGTTCCGTAAATTTGTTGACAATGCCCAGGTGCAAAATTGTACCAAATGCTTTAGCCAGATCTAGGTAGGCAGTATGCAACTCTTTCCCCTCATCCACTGCCTTAGTGGTCTTTTCAATGATGCTCACAGGTTCAGTAAGAATAACATGCCCTTACAGTTTCTGACAGAGCTTAAGAAAGCCTTATGGTTATTTTTCATGTGGGAGGCTACCTTAACCTCAAAGTCATCTTTGTTTGACATAATTTACCCCTCTTAGTTGCCTCTTTAGTCTGATGAGAGTTTTTGTCTTCATGGGAATTACCCTTCCTGATTTTTGCCATATTTTTTGTCATTTTGTTGTATAGCCTGTTTAATTTGGGATGCCACTGGGATGGTTTGTTTCTGGGGTTAGTTCTGGGCCTACTTCTGGTAGGTACAGCAGCCTCTATGTAGCTTGGAGGAGCATTGAATTTTGACAAACCATCACTTAATAAAAGGTAGTTTGCCTTGGAATAGTTCATAACTGTTACTGGTTTAAATGGGGCTAACAAGTTCATTTTGATATCAAAGGAGACAGAGTCCATGAAATGACTTGGTAGCTTTTGAAATCCATTGTTTTAAATGGTATGTATGAAACATTCAAAAACATTAAATGTGATTTGCATTAGTATTTGGTAGTCTGAAGGAGCAACTTTTGAGCAAAGTCCAGTTAAATTAACTTGACTAAGCAAGTCAGCAATTGCTGGAAGGTTTTCTAACTTTTTCAAGTTTTGTGATGCCAGAGTTACATTATTTATAGAGAAGGTGAGTCTTGGCTTCTCCCAGGATAAAAAAAGACAACAATTTAGGTGTTTGGGCATACCCAATCAGGTTTCAGTGACATCACAGTCAGATAACTCAAAACCAGTTACCCACTTGCAGGAGTGGAAACAAAGTTACAAAATCCCAATATTCCGAAACTGACAAGCAAATCACATTCAACAACAATTAATTGTTTTAGTCACATCTCAAAAGACTCAGTGGAACCTCAAAAAAAACTTCCTACTTCCCACTTTAGCGTTGTTGGGAATCCTAACACCTTCATAAAAGAACATGCCAACTCATTATGGTCCTATGAAGATGTAAACTGTAACAGTATAGTACGTGTCATCTGTTACATAGATAAGTTATGTTATTAGCAACTGCACATATATTAATACAGTGCTGTAAAGTCTAACAGCCTAAAAGGCTCAGTGCCATAAAGAGACATTGATTCCAACATCTTTAAAAATGCTCACTTTTCTTCACCTACAGCTTTCCTTAATATCCACCATCCTCTGTACTGCTTCTCTTAATTTGTCCTTCACTTTGCTCTCTCACATCTTCCTCTTTCCTTGCTTTCATTTCTATAACAGATTCTGCAAAGTCTTCCTACTCATTCCTCACATTCTCCCTTTGAACTGCATCCCTTCTTCCTTAAGGATGTCTACAATTTTATATACTTTCCCCTAAGCTACATTTTAATGTCATTTACTTCTGGAGCTCTCCCTTTTGTTTGGAAGTATGCTATTATAATTTCACTTCTGTAGTTTACCAACCCTCAAGTGCCAGGATGAACTTATGTACATTGTGACGCCCGTGCCCTGGCCCAGCAATCAAGGAGCCTCAATCCTCACCTCTAACACCAGGGAGGTCATCTCCCAGAAGAGGAAAGGATAACTAATACACACAGTAAAGTACAATTTCCCTTAAGTGCACACAGAGATCACAGTCGGTCTGGGGCTGGTTGCTCCCTTGCACACCAGGTTCCCAATAAGACTCCCCACTGGCACAGCTATTGGGTCCAGGTCTCAGCCTAGCTGGGCAGGCTAAAACCTCCAGTACCCTCTCTGCCTGACCAGTGCTTTGTATCCCTGCCAAGTAGCTGACACAACATACACACACTTTGAGAAGAAGTTATACAACCACACAGACCCTCCTGGGAAAAGGCTGGCACAGGTTCTTCAGCTGTGCCGCTATTACCCAGACCATATGGTAGTAATTCCTGCCACCACCCAGCTAATAATTATCAGCTACTAAAAGGCCCATAAAAGGGTGTCCAATTATTACTGTGCAATATTATAATCCAATGGTGATATGATTAGACAGTCAAGGCTTAATTTGGAGTGACTCTGACAGTAAAATCTGTAAATATGTAATGCACTTTAGAGGTTAAATTATCTCTACATAGACCAGCCACAGGAAAAGGTTTTAAAATATTTAATAATAAATAATTAACACAAGACAAAACTACTACAGTACAATGCTACTCAAGTTCAGAGATCACACAGAAACTTAAAACAATATTGTAGGAAAGATCTGATTTCAAAGAAAAATACTTAGTCTAACTTTCTTCTAAGTTTAACTATTCCTAAGAGAAATCACAGTGCTATAATCCTACTACACACATAAAGCATAAGCAATGCTGGGTTAGATGTCCAAGATCAAAATTCTCTTTAGTCTCTCACTCAACAATAGCTTCTAAACACTAACCAACAGCTCTCTAAGGCCCTCCCAAATTACATAATTTTGACACTTAGTCTGGAGTTCCCAGGCCACAAAATGCATTATTTAGCAAGCTAACACCTGCTCAGGAGACTACAACAATAAAAGACATTGCACACATACACTCTAGCAGAAACCAGAGCAATAAAGCACCTTCCACGTGTAAATTCTGGCCCTTAACTTTAACCTTAAAACAATGGGCCTGAAACCTTCATCCAGACTCACTGGAGCTGACTTGTAAACATCAAAAAGATTCATAAGATCTTTTCAACTTCAAAAGACACATTTGAAATGCTTGGCTTGGTTTTCCTTACAGCAGATGGCAACATTGCAACACTCTTGAAGTTCACATTTTACAGTGTTTTCTTTCATTTAAAAACACAAGCCTGTATTTTACATTTATTTATACAACTGATGGAATTATGTATCAAATTCTATTTGACTAGGCTGGTAGCCTTCACCCATCTTGCTCCAATCTTCACATACATCTCAACGGTTTCCACTATACTAAACATGAAGAGAACTTGGTGTATAGCCAAGCGCTTGATTTTTTTCAAAAATGTGGCATTCTTTCTTAGTCTCAGCCTGATTCCTGCATTAGCACCAGGGAGGATATCACAATACTTGCCCTCTCTAATACTAATTTGATCTATAATGGCAATAGAGTTTTCCTCGTTAGTTAAAAAAGACATTTACTTAGTATATCATCGTCTGTTACATTCACAACTAGATTGCTTCATTAATGACCCTTTATTAGGTCTTAAAGGCTACCTCTCCCACATATTTGCTCATCGTGAGCTTCTGAATACCTATTATTAAGCAAGCTTTCATCACTCTAGTGTTTCAGAAGGGTCTATCTTGGACATTTATAGTTGTGTTACTTACCTATGATCTTCCATACAGTGTCTCACCTCTGACTTATATTTTATGCAGACAGCTTAGTTTTACTTTGCTCTGTCTGCTGTACAGATACAGTCCAAGATGCTGATTCAGTTGACTGTGTGCTTGTATGCAAGATATTCCTACAGGGATCAGTTGATTAGCACTGCTAAATCCCAAACACTGTGTTTGCAATATCCTAGGGGCTATTGAATATCAACCCTCCAAGTCTGATTCACTCACTAGACCTCTTATACAGTACCCCACTCCACTGATTGAAAATAACTATGGCTTTCCCTAAACTCTCAATTAACACCTTTCATAGTAACATTATTTGCATTTTTGTTGTTATTAAACATTTAAAAATGCCCTACAAATCTCAGAGTTATGTCCCAAGAGGCATAAGTAAATGAAAAAAAATATTTTATTCCATAAACTGGAATATGTCCTTCCTCTACTTACTTCTCACTATTATGACAATGGTAATATTCCATAAACTGGAATATGTCCTTCTTCTGCTTACTTCTCACTATTATGACAACGGTAAAAGAGTTTAAAGCATGCTTACCAAAGTCTGTTGGGTTATCTCTTTACAGTAGAGCGGAACATCGGTGCCTTTTCCTAGCTGAGGCTGTTTGTCTCCCAGTAATTGCAATTTCACCTTACCTTATTTTGGCCTTATACCCAGTGTGCTGTATAACTTTTAATGTCCTCCACTGTTCCACAAACTGTTGATTTTATCAACCACTGCAGTCTGAAGAGTGAGGAACATGGTGCTGAAACTCTTATTTAACTATCTTTTTTTCTTTCTTTCTTTCCTCCAAAAAAGCTTTTATAGGTTCAATAGTCAGTACTTGGCTAGCAGCCCTTGTGGGCCATTTGAAGAATAGCCAGTTTCCCTTCTGGTGCTTCAATTAACATTTCCCTTTGGTGTTATATTGGCCTTACCCGTCCCATGGTAGATAATTATACATTACCCTAGTAAGATTAACTGGGATCATACTATAGATAATTTGTGGGGACCTATGCATGTGGATAAAGCAGTAGGAACTGCATCTGCTTATTAGTAGTACAAGGTGCAGTCCTGGGGTAAATTTTCTGTTACTCATCCATAGATCAATGTTGTGCTTGGATAAGAACAGCGATGAGCATTGTTTTACATGGATGGAAAGTCTGTTCCAGAGCATTGGTATTCTCTGTGAGAAATACTTGTCCCTCCAAACTATTCTGCTGATATTGAAGGTGTTTACTTGGTCGCTCTGAGTTGGTAAGCACTCCAGGGAGCTCAAAGTGTGATTGTTTATTGGCTAGAGGGCACAGGAATCAGTTTTCAAGCTTTTTTCTCTGGTATAACTCAGGCAAGCTTGGATGACTCTGTGCTCACTTACACAGAGTAATGGTTTTCAAGTGTTTGGACTTCATCCAAAGCCATCCAAGCTGTGATAAATAAACATTTTCTTATTTTCCTGATTTACTGCACTTGTACTTGATTTATACAGTGATCACTACTGTTTTTGAGCATTTTAAAGCATTTATTTAATTTTGTGGCAAAAATAGTAATTTCTCTGTTGGCTTTTCTAATTCTGTTAACTTCCAAATTACTTTGCAGAAGGGTGGATTAGCCATGGACTTAGTTGTTTGGTAGTTATTTGTCATTTAATCTGCACTTGAGAGCTGCTGTTTTGCTTTTACATCAAGAAATTTTAGGAACATTCATCTTTTGGCGAAAGGTGTTTACCTGGTCTCTCTGAGATGGGAAGCATTCCAGTGGGCTTAAAGTGTGGTCATTTATTGGCTAGAGGGCATAGGAGATAGTTTTCAAGCTTTTCTCCTCATCTGTAAATCAGGCATGTCTGTGGGGAGCTGCCAATCGAGCAAGAGCATTTAGCAGTGCCCTGTATAGTAGCAAAAGCCTAGACAGTAAAATTTCCCTATAAAGTTAGGATTAGGTTTGAAACCTGATAAATAGTGAGGCATTGTGTAGAATTAAGCTTAGAGCAAATAGCTTGTATATATCGAATAGCACTACCATATTATAGTACTTTATAACATCTTGCCCTTAACCCACGAAACTACCCCAGGAGACCCCTGTTAAAACCCAGTCTTAATCCTAGACAGTCCACACTATTACAGGACCATATGACATGGATATGCAATTTCCAAATGTCTCAGTGGCCAGCTTGGAAAATTTGGGCATCCTAAGACAGTGCAGCAGTTTTCCCATGTTCTCAGACAACCAGTTAATCATTAAAGAAAATAACACACTATGCAAGAGATGTAAAAACACAACTTCCTTAGAGGCAAAAATCTTGCATACAAACAAGGGTGTCAAGAATACACACACTACATTCCTCACACACACACACACACACACACACACACACACACACACACACACACACACACACACACACACACACACACACACACACACATACACACACACGCACACACACACATTGTCTTATGCACTTAAAAGATACCTTTCAAATTTTCTCAAAGACCTCCCAAGCCACCTAACATAGGTTCATAGGTTCATAAGTTCATAGGTTCATACTAGGCTATCTGCCCGAGGGCATTTATAAGCCTAGCCCATAGTTTTGTGGCTTAAGCCACCCCTTTTGTATGGGGAACTATACCCATTATTTTGCTGTGCCTCTGTCCAGCAGTGACACTGAGGTAATCCCTGGAGTATATCTGCAATCTCCCATCCATTGGTCAAGATTTCTCTTGAACAAGGCCAGCGAGGTGCTCTGCCTCACATATACCGGGATTTTGTTCCACAGCGTAGGGAGTCTTTGGGTGATGAATCTATCCCTCCAGCATGTCCTATTTATAGCCGTGTCGAGGTTTAAGTCTCCCGCCCTTGTGGCTCTGACGGATCTAGATTTTTTTGAGGTGAAGCATATTCATCAACTCTGGGTTTGACATGGCCTTGTATGTCAGGCAAAGATCACCTCTGAGCAAGCGGTAAGTGACTGAATAGAGCTGGAGTTCTTTCAGTCGGGCAGCATAGGACAGATTTTTGAGACCCTTTATCCTTTTGGTGAGGAACTTTTGTGGCCTCTCTAGCTGCTGCAAGTGTCGGGTCAGATACATTCCGAATGGGGCATTGTACTCAATCATTGGTCTGATGAGTGATGAGTATAGGGAGACTATGACCTCCCTTGATCTAGATGTGAATCCCTTCATGATGAGGTGGGCAATGTAGAAGGTCTTCCTAACTACTTTAGCTACATGGGTGTCGAATGACAGGCTACTGTCAACCTGGGTCCCCAGGTCCCTGATAACTTCTTCTGTGCTCAGAGGATTACCACCTATATGGTAGCTAGGGTAACCTTGTTTTTCCCGAAGGGTATGACTATGCATTTTTTGGCATTTAACTTTAGGCCATGGCTCTGGCACCAGTCATCCGTTTCTGTGAGACCCTTCTGAAGGATATCTGTGTCAGATGTGTTTTCGACTACGGCACCCAGTTTGCAGTCATCTGCAAACTTTGTCAGCCATAACCCTCCTGTGTTTGCTTGTACTTCGGAAAAGTAGATGCCAAACAAGAGTGGGCCCAGGACTGAGCCCCTAACAGCAACACTACTCCTCAGTAATCACTAAAGCACACATCAAAAGCAGCACCAAACATCTAATGTGAACCTACACCCAATGTTCCCCTAAGAGCAAAGCCCATAAGGCAAACATCTATTTTACCTAATATTTTTGTCATTGAGGACTGCATTGTGTGATGTACAGATGACCCACTCACCAGGTTAGACAAGGAGCAGATAAAGGTTAGTTGCCCATTTGGAGCCAAGATCTGTAATATCATGCACACATTCAAGTCACTGCACCCCAGGTACCAACACCATTCTATCATAGTCCATGTGGGTGTAAACAACCTGAGCTGTACCTCACTGAACTATATGAAAAGAGATATAATGGATCTCTTGGAGTATGTGTCACAGACAGGTATGAGCCTTGCATTTTGAGCAGCATTCTACCTTCACCAAGGATGATGCCACAGTATGAACATAAAATAATTGATTTTAATAATTGGCTCAGTTTCTGATGTCACTCTGGGTGTGGGGGGGGGGCATCCAATATCTGTCAGCATGGAGGACATGCTCAACAGACAGCATTACTTTGCCAAAGATGGGTTGTACCTGTTCACCCTAGCCTTTTGGATATTGACTAAAATTTTATCCATCCCCTTAGGACCTTTTTAGGAAATGCCAAAAAGACAAAACTACTACAACACAGTGAAAAAGTCTCTAAGCAACCTTAAAATGTTTCTGCTCAATGATAGGAGCCTAAACAAAAAAATCCACACCCTTCAAGCCCTCCTCAGTCTGGAGAATGTAAACATCTGTGCCATGACTGAGACTTGGTTTAAAGCCACAGAAAATACTCCATCAGTGGAAGGCCACAGTGCTGTCCACACATTTAGACCAACAACAGCACAGTCTGGGGCCAAAGGTGGAGGTGCCTTGATCTATGTTAGCAACAAACATACTTCCAGGTTGGTTAAACAGGACAATACCATGGAGCTCATCCACATGCGAGTTACCATAGATAAGGTCCCTTACCATATCATGGCTAGCTACAGGTCACCATCTATGCCCCCTAGAGTCTCATGACTCTAGGGGGCATAGATGGTGATCTGTAGAGTCATGAGACTCTAAGGGGCATAGAGTCTCATGACTCTTACCTAAAATTACTAGAAGCACTCACCATCCAAACACCCTATTCATGTGTGACTTTAACTACCCCTCTATAGACTAGGAAACTTACACTGTCTCAAGCTCACCGGCACAATACTTTCTGGACTTTATTAACACAAACACCCTGGGATAGACAATGAATGCTCCAACCAGAGGATCAAACATTCAAGATCTGGTATTCATTAGAAAGGAAGAGCATTGCACCCCCCATGCCATATCCTCATTGGTAAGGTCAGATCACAAAGGCATCTCCTTTGAAGTACAAATTAAGCCACAAAACCCAGCTAAACCAGTAACAGGAACTATTCTAAGGCAAACTACATCATAATAAGTGACAGTTTGTCAAAATTAAAGGTTCTTCCTAACCCCAAGACCACAGCTACCTGTGCAGACTTGTTCATAGAGTCCCTATACTAACATGTGAATGACTGCATAAAGACAACCATACTTACCAGCCATACACCCAAAACAAACACTGAAAACAAACTCCACTGGTGTAATCCACACCTTAACAGTGTATATAATAAAAGAAGTAAAATCATGACCAGAATCAGAATGAGCAAGTCCTTTAAAGACAACTGCTCTCTTATACAACTAAAGAAGAAACTAAGAGGTATGTAAGTCCAGCAAGGCCAAATACAAGGTCAGGATAGCCTAGCAGGCAAAGGTCAATCATAAGGCCTTCTTCAGCTATGTCTGCAATCTTAAGGGTAACACACAGTAGTCTGCTGGACTGGGGATGAATGGTACCATCTTCACCAATCAGGACAGCATAGCAAATCTACTGGCTGATAAATCCAGCTCTTGCTTCACCCCCACTCCCCCAGCTCCACCAGGTGAAATACCCTCCAATATACTTCTCCCAACTACTAGCAGGGACCAGGTGCTGGCAGCACCTGCTAAAGCTAAGAACACCACCTCTATGGGTCCTGACAACATCCCAGGTTGCCTCCTCAACAGTCTAAAACATGACCTATAAAGACCACTTGAGGAACTCTTCAAGTACAGCCTCAAAGCAGGCTACATTCCAAATGAATGGAAGATTGCAACAATCATTCCCCTCCACAAGGGAGGACAATCAATCAACCCAGGGAACTAAAGAGCTATCAGCCTAACAAGCCTAATATACAAAGCTGTGGAATGAATTTTCTTCGAAATGATAGAATATTGGCAGCCTACAAACACTGGATCCATCCCAATTTTAGATTTTTCGATTTCCCACTACACTACTGGACACTGGCGTTTATCTGGTGATGTGCGTTTATAGGTAGGAATAGTGTTTTATTTGTTATGTTTTAGTTAAACGAAAAATATTTTACGCATTCAGTTGGGGTTTTTATTGGTTCTGTGTAAGTAACACAAAAAAAAACTACTTAGCGTTTTATTTGTTCTGTTTAAATAAAACGACAGACTTATTGGAAATATAGTTGGAGTTTTTATTTTTCCTGTAAAAGTAAAACAAAAAAACTATTAGGCATGAATAAATCATGCTCTACTGTGGCTTACATTGTACATAGTCCTAATAGTCTGTAAGCTAATATTCCCTGGACTGCTGTTGTATGGTTGTTCTGCTGTTATTGCAATGCATCCACGTTTCTTGTGTTTTTTGAAACCCAACTGCATCTAGAATTGTAAGCATAAGAAGGTCACTGAGTATGTTATACATGATGCTGATCATAAAGTATTGTGGCTATTGCCCTATTGAGCTACCTGTCTGTGCACTGCTGCTTATTTTTTAAATGCATAAAAGAGTGTATTAGTATCAGTTAGGATTTTTCATGCTGTTATTTCACCATGTTCTATTATCTGGTTAGCTACTGCCATGTTAGGAATTGCTTTGTAACAGATGGGATAATTTGCCATTTAGACACTAGTATAATTTCATGGTGCTTATTTCTCATCTTGATTGATTGTGGTTTTGAACAGTGTGCTAGATTTGTTGTCCCATCTCTAGGATCCCTCATCTTCTTTCTTTATATTAGTGTTAACCTGTACTGCGTATTTCTTTCACTTGTACATCCACCTACCTGTGCATAAACCATTTAATGATCTTCTCTCTCCCTTTTTATAGGTTATAAACAGTTGCCACTGAGACCCTTCTGCAACCCCGACCTTGGATAGTGAGCTACACTTGCTATTCTGAAGCGTCCTCCAACACCTCAGTGCTCATATCTGCTAGAGTCCTCACGAACATAAGTTAAAGTATGATACTATGTCCTACTCTTACTGTTACTGAATAAGACATTACCTACATAACATACATCACTAGTTGACACTGGTATCCCATTCTCTCCCCTTGATTCTCTTTTTTTTTTTTCTGAAGTTCTTCTCCCAGTTTCCCTCCCAGCTTGTTTATTTGTTCCATACAGTCTCTCTGCCACTATTGGCATTCTAGCAACCTATTCTCTCAGCCTCTAACTACTACTGTCTTTTGCAGATTAAAGTTTGCCATAGTTCATACTGTCCCTGGCTTCTAATTGGGAAGTGCATCAAACAGGCTATTCTAGCTTTCTTTTGATATAGGTATTCCCTCTTTCCTGTAGCTGTCCCTTGTCCTTTTAGCTCATGTAACTGATTGTTTCCTTTGCAACACCTTCCCAGATCAATGCATCCAGCTCCATTCACCTCGCTGAGCTCGGGCTCACTTCACTCCCATACTCTACCCCCATTCCCACCCACCATCCTTACATTTATACCTATCCTAACCACACCCATTGCCTACCACACCTCCCCCATACATCAGTCACTACTATCTATATCCACAATCCCTCCCAACATTTTACACTCCACCCACTTAATCAACCTTTTCTTATTCTCTACCACTTAACTAATTATTACTTCTTCACACTAACCCAATATCCCCCCATTCCTTAAACACCATTTCTAACACTTTAACATTTTAACTACACCATGTCTCAAAGTATAGCACAATTATCACCCCTTGTCTGTCTTCTAAGTCTAGCTTACCATACTATCTCTTATCATTCTCACCATATTACTAACTATTCCTCTCCAAATCTACCTCATCAGTATTAAAATTATCAGAAAAAAATTAACCTTTCATATCTCCCCTCAGCTTTTCAATATCTCCAAAGTACTTCTCTTTACATTCAGGCATACTGACACCCACATCTCTTCATGCAGCCGATAACAACATGACAGACTCTTATCCAAACTAAGGGACCTACTTTGTCACTCCCTCACCCAAATAAAACTCCAAGGTGATATCCACCCTAACTCTGGCCCCACATTTGCTTCTCCCCCACCCAACCATACTTCTCCCTCCTTTACACCTTACCTAAATAGTCCAACCCCATCTAATTCCTCACACCACTTACCAGTAAGAAAGACAACTCTGATCTACTCATAATCAGTTTTAACCTTAGAAGCATAATTAACAAGGTTCCTAAATTTCATACTATCTTGCCCTATACTCCCCAGGCATAGTCGTGATTACTGAAACCTGGCTAAAGCCCCATATAAAAAAATGAAGAAATACTTCCCAGTGGATATAGCATAATCAGATTAGATAGGTTATCCAAACGGGGCGGTGGTATTGCCATCATGTTCAAAGAAACACTCAAATTGGTACAACTAAATCCCACCTCTCCAGACCTCCATAACTCTGAAATTTTAACTACACGTCTAGAAATCAACTCCCCCAAATCTATAATTCTCATTGCTATCTACCTTCCCCCAGCTAACAGCCTCCCTAGCATAGAAAATATTCTCTGTTGGGCCTCTACCAACTTTTCCCAAGAAACAATAATATTAATAGACTTCAACTTAGACTGGCTAACCTGTTCCTCCAAAACTCCCACAAATTTTATAAACTTATATAACTTCTGCCAAACCATTATTCATCCCACACACATAGATAAGCATACCAATAAGCAGTCATTACTAGACTGGATATTGATTAATAAACCCAATATTGAGTATGAAGCTGGCTGCCTTCCAGATGCCCTTAGTGATCACTCCCCAACCTTTCTTCTCAGAAACCACCTACACTTAACTAATAATATCTCTTATAAACACATCTGCAACTTAAAAAATGTCCCCCCTCTATATTCAAAACTCTACTACAACAGTATGACTGGTCTCCATTATACTCTCTTCAACTAGACCTTGCTGTACAGTATTTTAACAAAACGTTTCTTGAAATACTGGATAGCTTAGCACTCACAAGAAAAATTTGTACTAAATCCAAGCAACTGCCATGGCTAACTAAAGAGACTAAATCACTCTTTAAATAAAGGGATAGGGCCTGGACTCTTTACCATAATAACGGAAACAAAGAGAACCTAACTGCCTACCAACAACTGAGAAATCAAGCCAAAAAACAAACCAAAAAAGACAGAAAAACATGCTTCCAACTATGTCAGCAAAAACATCAAAACAACCCAAAGAAATTTTAGAAATCCATTAACCAGCTCCTACACCCAGAAAAACCCACTATCCCTGCTCCATCTACTACCAGTACATCAGAGTGTATAGCTACTCAATTCAATACCAATTTCATTAACTGTGTAACCTCCCTGCTAAAGAATAGCTCTAACTCTCCCCTAACTATACCTAACTCATCTGTACACAACCCTAACCTTTTACTCTCAAGCCAATCCCCACTAGCTATATAAGAAAACTCCTAACCAAATTAAAACCCTGCTCTCTTACTGCTGATCAACTGCCCACCAAATTTCTGAAACTAGCCATTGCAACCATCTCCTACCCCATATCTATTCTAATCATCCATGCTATCTCTGAACAGTATATATATCCCTCTTCTGGAAAACATCTCATATCATACCCCTCCACAAAGGTGGCCCCTCCACTCATCTTATAAATTATAGACCAATCTCTGTTCTCTCTCCACTAGCCAAATCCTAGAAAAATGTGTACATCAACAAGTCCTTAATCACTTCCTTAAAAACAACCTTATATCTATTACTCAACACAGTTTCTGCCCTAGACACAGCATTACCACTGCACTCATAAACTTCACAAATACCATCAATCTTCTCAAAAACAAAGGGCTACAAGTCTCTGCAACCTTCCTTGATATATCCAAAGCTTTTGACACAGTGTCACATCAAATTCTACTAAACAAACCTGCCACATATAATCTGAGTACTGCATTCCTAACCTGGTTTCATAGTTATCTCTCTAATCATCAGCAAGCCAACAAATGGGATAACAAACTCTCCTCCCTACTACCTGTGACAGTTGGAGTTCCCCATGGTTCTATCCCGGGCCACCTTTTTTCACCATTTTTACCAATAACCTTAGTACCTCCACAAAACTCACTTCTATCATTCAATATGCCGATGATGCTTCTCTCATCTGTTCATCCCCCTCCTTCAAGGCACTACATGCCAAAACTCAAAATGCCCTACAAGAAATAGAAAAATACCTAGCTGACCATCAGCTCATATTAAACCCCAACAAAACTAAGCATATGGCCTTCAGTGGTACTAGTTCAAAAAACACCCCATCCCCACTTTTCTAGCAATGGTACAATAATTGAGCCAGTGGAGTATACTATTAGGTGTTACAATAGACAACTGTCTAAAATTCGATAAACATATAGCTCTATCAATCAAAAAAGTCCATATAAAACTAGATGTACTATACAGGGCTAAACCCTATCTAACTGAATACCCTAGAATATCCACAGCCAGAACCTACCCCCTATCTACCATACTTTACTGTTCTCAAATCTTTACCAGCCTACATAAATCAGATCTGCACAACCTCAAAACATAGAAATAAATCCACGGAGCTGAGTAGAAACCACTGAACCTTTTATTAATTGAGCGCTTTCGTCAGGTGTTCACTGCTAGACTGTAGTAGCTCGATTTTTTCGATGAACCTGCTGACCCTGTTTAGTTCTTTTCAGCAAACTTGTCTGCCAACCTGATCAGGTTTTTGTTTATGGTGTTACTGAGGCTGTCACTTCTTAATCTAGAGGGTTTCCAACCTTTACCTTTTTTATTTCTTCTCTTTTATTGTGTGATTAGCTTTAAGAGAAAATTATGTGTTCTTTCTTTTCTCTGATCATTCTGTTTCGGCTGTCACTAAATAAATGCTGAAGAAATAACAATTTGAAGTCCAACACAGCCTAGCCTGCTTTGTGTTTCACTGCAGTGTATGTCTTACAGTGTATGCTCTACAACCAAGCTTTCCCAGCTTGGCAATCTCTTGACACAGCACTGCAACAGAAGCAGCCCAACCTCAAAACATGTTATACCAAAATAGCCAAATTTGCCTCAAACCTTCCTTATAAGTCACATCACTGTTCTGTTCTTCACCATCTTAATTGGCTCGAACTACTCAACTTACTGTCAACCGACTAATAATCACCCATAAGGCCATCCACAGACCTAATGACTGCTCTGCTCTCGTTAACCTTGTACATCCTTATACTAACCTTAGGTCCCTTAGATCATCTGACAAATCTCTGCTCAGTTTCACTAAATCTCTAAACCATTATGGTGACTCCTTGTACTCATTTAAATTAGCCAAAACTTGGAATTCACTTCCCCACATATTCTAACTAATCCTAATAATCTCAAGTTCAAACAACTGCTAAAAGAATACTACTCCAAACAATGTCTGTGTTTCTGCACATCCCTAGGATGATCTGTCATCTCTTTACCCTCCCCTGTTCCGATTCATTCTTCACTTTACCCTCTCCTTCTCTGATTGGTCATCTCTCTACCTCTTTCTTTTTACCACTATCTAGTGACCACATATAGCTCTAGCAGTAACTCAGTCCTACAAGATTGGTGGTCCCTAGCATCTGACTGTTAAAAAAAATCATTTTTGTTTATGCATTCTATAGACATTTACAGGAGTTTTAATTACTGAGTGTTGATTATTTGTACTTTTTTAACATTTGTAATGCTAAAAATGTTGCTTTACTATATATATTTTTTCTGTGATTTCTTCATGTAAATTTGTACTGTATTCTGAACCTTTCCTCATGTGACTATAAATCATTATGTATGTATTTCTGGAGCTTTTCTCCCCAGGTCTCTGTTGAAAAAGGGCTTCTGGCCCATTCAGACACGACTCGGTAAACAAATGTTGTTGTTGTGTCTTTCGGCTTTTCCTGGTTAGGGGTCGCCACAGTGGAACTCCGGTCCGCTAATGATTGGCAGTTGATTTTTACGTGCTGAGTTGCCAGCCCTAATGCACAACTTTCAACGAAGGTACGTCCATTTACGCATGTCTCCACGCAGACGACGCTCTAAACAAATGTAAAATAAATAAATAAATAAGTAAATTTGGCTTTGTTAAGGAAAGGTCATACTGACTTAAACTGGTAGACTTCTTTGAGATTGTCACCAGTGCCACAGACAAGGAAAAAACAGTGCATACTATGTATCTTGACCTGGCCAAGGCATTCAGTACAATACCCCACTTAGGTACTGTTGACAAGCTGTCTGAGCTAGGCATAAATCCCTACATAACTGGCTGTACAGGATCCAAGAAGTCAGAATCAGTGAGACTCCCTAGACAAAATGACCGGTCAGCAGAAGTACCTCCCTGGACTATATGAAGACAGACATGCTTGAGCTCTCAGAGTATGTGTCCCAGGCAGGTATGACCCTAGCCCTAAGAAGCACCCTACCCTCACCAAGAATGATACCACAGTACCAACAAAAAATAATTGACTTCAACAATTAGCTTAGTTTCTGGTATCATTCCAAGGGGATCTAGTATCTGTCTGCCTGGGGTGACATGGTTGACAGGCCTCAATACTTTGCCAGAGATGTCCTCCACCTGTCACCACTGAGAATCCGGATATTGGCCAATGCCCCTGCCTCCCCCATTGTGCCTTTTTTAGGCAATGTCCCAAAGGCAAATCTTCCAACATAAAAGATCTGTCAAAAAGCAAATTGAAGGTCATGCTGCTTAATGCTAGGAGCCTTAACCTGAAAATGCACTCACTGGAGGCTCTCGTTGCACTGGGAAGATGCCAGTGTCTCTGCTGTCATGGAAACATGGTTCAGGGCTGCAGAGAGCACCCCTGCCTTACCAGGCTATACCTTTTTCCACACATTCCAACCCCAAAATGAAGTTGGGAAGACTAAGGGTGGTTGAGTCTTTATCTTCATTAAGGACAGGCATACCTCCAGACTGGTTTGCCAGCATGATGCACTGAAACTACTCCTGGTGCAACTGAGGGTTGGCAAGACACTCATCAATGTTATAGCCAGCTATAGACCCCCTTCCATGACTCAGGGACACCCACTCCTCTTACCTAGATCTACTTGACTCCATCAAGGTACTCCCAACACCTTGATCCTTAGTGACTTCAACTACCCCACCATAGACTGAATGAACTATTCCTGCACAAATGCATTCACTCAATGATTCCTAGACTTCATCAGATCTAATGCACTAGACCAGCTCATCTCATCCCCCACAAGGGGAGATAACATTCTGGACTTGGTTCTCACTAACATGGGTGGCCGATGCACCACTACCATAGTATGTTCCTCCCAGGTGAGATCAGATCATCGGACTGTCTCATTCAAAGTTTCTATCCCACCTAACCCTCCCCCCCAGCCATAATCATGCTAAAAAACTTCTCAAAAGCTGACTACAATCTCCTAAAGGGGGGTATCAGTAGCTTCACACCACTGCCCCCTCAGGGGATACAGGCAACTATACTGAACAGTACACCACTGCAATATACAAGCACCTGTACAACTGCATAGACTCAGCCATACCCAAATGAATTAAAACCTGCTCCTCAAGGAAAAACAAACCTGTTTGGTGGACATCCCCTATCAACAGGATTTACAAAAAAAGGAAGACACTGTTGTTCAGGGGTAAAAAGGAACAACTTTCTAATTGGAAAAACTCCCTCATTAGCATCAACAAGCAAATTAGATCACTAGTGAAAACCTCCAAAGCCAATTATGAATCAAAACTAGCCTCCAAAACAAAGAGAAACTATAAAACCTTCTTCAGTTACATCAGAAACCTCCATGCCAAGGTCCAGGTTTGTTCCAAATTAGTACTTAACAGTATCACTTACACGGATCCTGTTGACTTAGCTAACCTGCTAGCAAACTTCATCCCCTGTCCCCCTCCAAAGGCCCTTTTGACATCCCTGATACTTGTTCCGCACCTCATATCTCCATAGATTAAGTGTTAAAGGCCCTATCCAAGGCAAAGAACACAGCTTCCATGGGACCTGATAGTATCCCAGGCTGTATTCTGCACCATCTCCAGCAAGAACTGGCTTCACCATTGAGCAACCTGTTCAACCACAGCCTAAGTATAGGCTTCATTCTAGCAGAGTGGAGAACTGCCATTGTCATCCCCTTGCACAAAGGTAGTGCCAGTACTGACCCTGGAAACTATCACCCCATTAGCTTGACAAGTCTGATCTGTAAAGTTATGGAGCGTATTATTATGGATCTCATAAACAAGGACATAGGCAATCTCCAAGCACATGACCCCACCCAGTTCAGATTTGTCAATGGCATATCTTGCCTGTTGTACCTGATTTACTTCTTTGAAACTGTCACCAAGGCCCTGGATGAGGGAAAGTCAGTGCATACAGCTTACCTTGACTTGGACAAGGCCTTTGACACAATCCCCCACTTGGGCATCGTCTAGAAGCTAACACAAACACAACTTTGTGTAAATCCCTATCTCATCAGGTGGGTGGCCAACTGGTTCACCGACAGGATCCTCAACGTCAAAATATGTGCCTCTACCTCCGATAGCAGACCTGTCACTAGTGGAGTTCCCCAGGGATGATTACTGCATCAAAAGCAGCCCCCTAAGCACACAACCTGTAGTGAGAGATCTCGGTACTCAGGTTGATAACAATCTCACATTTGACCATCATATAGCGGCAGTGGTCAGAAAAGCCTTTGACTTGGTTCATCTCATAAGTAAAGGGTTTGCATCCAGGAAAAAAAAGGGTTATTACCTCTCTATACTCCGCCTCATTAGACCAATAATTGAGTATAACGCCCCGTTTGGTATGTACCTCTCCAAATATCTGCACCAACTAGAAAGACCACAGAAATACCTCACAAAGAGAATCCATGGCCTCCAAAACCTGTCCTATGCAGACAGACTCAAATCACTGTCACTCTACTTGGTATTGTACAGATTGCTCAGAGGTGATCTGTCTCACCTACAAGGCAATCTCGGACCCTGCCCTACTAGAGATGCTCCATATCTGTAATTCTAACTCCTTGCTCATTACCCACTCAAAAGGCCTGAACCTAATATGCGACATCAACAAAACCTGGTGGACAAACAAGTTTGTCTCCCAGACACTGCCCCGTCTCTGGAATAGACTTCACATACATGTCAAACAGAGTACTCACTGACCCTCTTCAAGCGAAACTTTGATGAGTGTATGGGAAAACATACATTTGTCCTAGGGGTTCCACCTATGCCCCTCACTGACAGGGGCAACAGGTGCTGACTGAGGTTTCTTTTTGGGGATAAACTCTTGGCTAGGCTTGTAAGGTCCGCAGGGCCATTAGCCTAGTAACCTCCTATGATCCTAAGATCCTGTGATCCTATAAGAGTATGCTAAACAGGGCTCTGTGCTGGGCCTGCTCCTGTTTAGCATATACGTCTTGGAACTCAAGGTTAATGTTCAAGGCCTCTGGCTCATCATATTTGCAGATGACTGTGAACTGCTTAAATAGGGATGGGAAGGAACTCTGCTTCACACTGATGGTGAGCCTGTTCCAGAGAACACAAATTCTCTGAGAGACATATCTGTCTCTCCAACATGTCCTATTTCTGTCACAAACAAAATTTAGGTCTTTTAATCCAGTAGCTCTGATGCTATTTGTTTTACAGATGCTGTTTGTTTTGCAGATGTACAAATGGTTCATCAAAACAGGGTCCAGGGATGCCTTGTATGCCAGGCAAAGATTACCTCTCAGAAGTCTGTATGATACTGAGAAAAGAGACAAGGCTTTGAGGTGATCAGTGTTGGACATTGTGCTTACTTCCTGTATTCTTTTTGTAAGGAACCTTTGTGGACCTTCTAGTTGCTGAGAGCTTACTCCTGTCAGCTGTGCATCAGGTGCCAGAATCTGTCACATAACACACACACTCAGGTGACTTCATAACAACTACAAGTATGACTCTGTCACTGTCCATGTGGGTGTGAATGACCTGAAACGTACCTCCCTGGACTACATGAAAAGAGACATAGGTTCATAGGTAGGTACTAGGCTATCTGCCTGAAGGCATTTATAAGCCTAGCCAGAATTGTGTTGGCTTTCGCCACCCCCTTAGATTAGTTCCCTGTTCCTCTGTCCAGCAGAGTCATTGAAGTGAGTAAACTTTCTATTTCCCATCCACTCATCAAGGTTTCTCTTGAAGAGTGTTAGTGAGAAGCTCTGCCTAAATATAGATTGGAATCTTGTTCCAGAGCATGGGTAGTCTCTGGAACAGGAATCTATCCCTCCTGCACATCTTATTTATTGTTGTGGTGAGGTTTAGATCCCTAGAGCATGTGACTCGAGGTGATATGGTTTTCTTTAGGTGGAGCATGTCCATCAATTCTGGGTTGGACATGGCCTTGTATGTCAGGCATAGATCACCTCTGAGTAGGTGGTATGCAACCGAGTACAGCTGGAGTTTCTTCAGTCGAGCTGCATAGGGCATCTGTTTGAGGCCAGTGATCCTCTTGGTGAGGTACTTCTGTGGTCTTTCCAGCTGTTGCAGGTGTCTTGTAGATTTAGGTTGCTTTTGCAGCGTTTTATTTAGAGCTTCTAAGTATGTTTTTGTGTATTTATGCATGTATTTTTGCTGGTGCTGATTTCATAGGTCTGTGTGAGACTGGCGGTGTGATGCAAGTATTTCCCTTCTCCTCTTGACTGTCTGGTTCAGTCTTGGGTTGAGAGAGCTTAGCCTCCAGTTTGGCTGTATAATTGCATCTCTCACATGTATTAGTGCTTGGTGGTAAGAGGAGAGGTTTGTCTGTTTATGAGGCAGTTGTAACACTGCCTCAAAATGCCCAGATTCACCAGTTGGACCGAAGAGTACACCTGAAACTGCCCTTTGGACATGCCTGAATAGGTACAGTGAACCTTTTTACTGACTGGCTGGTAAGGTCGAATAGAGAGCCTTGTCCTTCTCTACAGTATAGGGTGGTCTAGTGCTAAGGTTTGTTAGTGCTTGCTATGAGTTTAGAGCAAGTGCCGGGCTGAGAAGTGAATGGTTTGAGTGCTTAAGTTGAAGGTTTGTCTAGTTCCAAGGGAAAATTTGAAGAGTAGACTTTGGGGAGCTGGGAATAGTTATACCCTAGCTAACTGGTGCTGCCCAGCACGCAAAACTGCACAAATGCGGGTTTTGTAGCAGGGAAATGAAAGAGATAGAAATTAGCCAAAAATGGCCAATAAACTACTAATTTCTGGGCAGAAACCACTCCTCCAGGGACAGATAAGCTGCTCAAAGTTCCCCTCTCTCACAGGTGAACAGAGAAACTTCCGTCTATCTAAGTAAGGTATGGGCAAACACAGAAACTTGTAACACAGCCCTGAATTCAGCACTAACCTGCAAACTGGATTATACTAGCTTAGAAAGGTGGGAAAACAAGTATATTTTGTTTTTGTTTTTTTCAGAAAATAAAGCAGATACAATCAAAAAAACACTTTAAATGCACAGAAATGGCTATCACACTTGAGTGTGTAGCCTACAACAGTTAAACAAGTAATTTAAACACAAAAATGACTTTGTTAAAGTGCAGGCAGTAAAATAAGTACATGGAGAAGCTCTCGGATTATGTGGCCCAGACAGGTATGACCCTAGCCCTGAGTAGCATCCTACCACTGCCCAGAATGATACCGCAGTACAAGCAGAAAATGATTGACTTCAACAATTGGCTATGTTTCTGGTGTCATTCTATGGGGATCCAGTGTCTGTCTGCTTGGGATGACATGACTGACAGACCTCGATGCTTGCCAGAGATGGCCTGCATCTGTCACGCCCAGGTTTCCAGATACTGGCTGAGGCTCTTGCCACCCCTATAGTGCTTTTTTTAGGTGTTGTTCCAAAGACCAAATTACAAGGAGAAAATTACAGTCAGCTGCCTGTCGGGTGCCAGGATCCGCCACATAACGCATGCACTCAAGTCACTCCACAACAAGTACAAATACGACTCTGTCATTGTCCATGCTGGAGTAAATGACTTGAGACGTACCTCCCTGGACTACATGAAAAGAGACATGGAAGAGCTCTTGGATCATGTGACCCAGGCAGGTATGACCCTAGCCCTGAGTAGCATCCTGCCTTCACCCAGAATGATGCCACAATATAAGGACAAAATGATTGACTTCAACAATTGGCTATGCTTCTGGTGTCATTCAAAGGGGATCCAGTATTTGTCTGCCTGGGAAGACATGATCGACAAACCACGATGCTTTGCCAGAGATGGTCTGCACCTGTCACCCCTGGGATTCAGGTTACTGGCTAAAGCTCTTGCCACCCCTATAGTGCCTTTTTAGGCAAGGCTCAAAGGATAAAACCACCACCGTAACAGATACAAGCGTGCAAAATCTAAAGGTAATGCTACTCAATGCTAGAAGTCTAAACCTCAAAATGCACTCTCTCGAGGCACTCCTAAAAATGGAGAACATCGATATCTGTGCAGTGACTGAGACCTGGTTCAAGGCTCCAGAGAGCACCCCTGCAATACCAGGCTACAATTCTTACCACACTTTTTGGCCACAAAACCAAGACTGAAACACTAAAGGTGGAGGAGTGTCCATATTCACCAAGGATATTCACACCTCCAGGCTAGTTGCCCAACACAATGCATCTGAAATTCTCCAGGTGCAACTAACACTAGGTAAGACTGCAGTCCAAATTGTAGCTTGCTACAGATCCCCCACCATACCCCAAGATTCTCACTACAACTTCCTAAACATACTGGAAAATATTAAGATACAACCAAACACCCTAATGCTAGGTGATTTCATCTACCCTGCCATTAATTGGGAAAACTACTTGGGTACCAACTCCTTTTTCAATGGTTCTTGGAATTCATAAATTCCAACGCCCAGGATCAACTAATCCATTGTCCCACCAGGGGCTCCAATATCCTAGACCTGGTCATTACCAACATAGGAGATAGATGCTCCACACCAGTGGTCACCCCCTCATTGGTCAGGTCTGACCATAAGCAAATCACCCTTGACAGCCACATCCCACCCCCACCCCCCCAGTAAGGAAACCTCCTTAAAAAACTTCTCCAAAGCCAACTTCATGCTACTGAAGACAGAAGTGACAAACTTCACAACACCCACGCAGACGGGATTTGGAAGTTCGACTGCAGAATCCTACACTAAGGCACTGTACGAGCACATCCACTCGTGCATGAATCGTGCCATCCCAAATAGAACCAAGATGCTCTTCTCCAAAAAAAGGAAGCCAATCTGGTGGTCCCTTGCTATAAACAAACTATACAACAGAAGGCAGAAACTGTTGCAGAAAAGAGGAAAATCCCAGGATGCAAAAAACTCCCTCACCAGCCTCAGTAAGAAGCTGAGATCCCTCATAAAATCCTCAAAAGCTAGTTATGAAAATAAAATTGCCAAAGATTCCAAAGACAAACACAAGGCATTCTATAGTTATGTCAAGAATCTAAATGGCAATGCTCAGATCTGCTCTGAGCTACAACAGAATGGCATTAAATATACTGATCCCAAGGATATTGCCAATATCCTTGCAGATCGATTTAGTGCCAACTTCACTCCCCTCTCACCCCCTAAAGGGCCCATCTCAATACCAAAAGATTGCCAAATTCTGATAATCACAGCCACACAGGTAGAAACAGCACTCTCCAAAGCTAAGAATACAGCATCCATGGGACCAGATGACATCCCAGGCTGTGTTCCTGGGATATTGTGGGTGATCTGTAGCAAGCTACAATTTGAATTGCAGTTTTGCCCATTGTTAATTGCACGTGGATGATCTCTTAAGCATCATGCTGTGCCACTAACCTGGAGGTGTGGGTATCCTTGATGAATATGGATACGCCCCTGCCTTTTGTATTTCGGTCTGGGTTTTGTGGCCAAAATGTATGGTACGAGTTGTAGCCTGGTAGTGCTGGGGTGCTCTCTGGATCCTTAAACCAGGTTTCTGTTACTGCACATATATCGATTTTCTCCATCCTGAGGAGTGCCTCGAGTGCATGCATTTTGAGGTTTAGACTTCTGGCATTGAGCAGCATTACCCTCAGTTTTTTGTTACTTGTGCTATTTATGGCAGTAGGTTTGTCTTTTGAACCTTGCTTAAAAAGGCACTATGGGGTTGGCAAGAGCCTTGGCCAGTATTTGAAAGCCTTAGGGTGACAGGTGCAAGCTGTCTCTAGTGAAGCAGCGTGGCTTGTCGAGCATGTCATCCCAGGCAGACAGACACTGGATCCCCTTTGAATGACACCAGAAGCTTAGACAATTGTTGAAATTGATAATTTTTTTTCTTTATACCGTGGTATCATTCTTGGTGAGGGCAGGATGCTACTCAAGGTCATGGCCATACTGGCCTGGGCTACGTGATCAGAGAGCTCTTCCATGTTTCTTTTCATGTAGTCCGGGGAGGTACGGCTCAGGTCATTCACACCAACATGGACAATGACAGAGTCGTATTTGTACTTGTTCTGGAGTGACCTGAGTGCTTGTGTTATGTGGTGGATCCTGGCACCCAACAGGTAGCTAACAGTAACCTTCTTCTTGTTCAGCCTAGTGAGTGGGATGTCAGTGTGCCTGACTATAGAGTCACCTATTACTAGTGTGTTGGGTATGTTATTTTGCCTTAAGGGCTGTAATTGCGTGGCACACTGGTTTTGTGAAGTATGTTTCATGGCTTATGTTGGGGGGTGGAGGTTGCTTGGATGTCTGCTTTGGAGGTCTCTGTTGCTTTTGCAGATTTTTATTTAGAGCTTCTAAGTATGTTTTTGTGTATTTATGCATGTTTTTTTGCTGGTGCTGGTTTCATAGGTCTGTGTGAGACTGGCGGTGTGATGCAAGTATTTCCCTTCTCCTCTTGACTGTCTGGTTCAGTCTTGGGTTGAGAGAGCTTAGCCTCCAGTTTGGCTGTATAATTGCATCTCTCACATGTATTAGTGCTTGGTGGTAAGAGGAGAGGTTTGTCTGTTTACGAGGCAGTTGTAACACTGCCACAAAATGCCCAGATTCACCAGTTGGACCGAAGAGTACACCTGAAACTGCCCTTTGGACATGCCTGAATAGGTACAGTGAACTGTTTTACTGACTGGCTGGTAAAGTCGAATAGAGAGCCTTGTCCTTCTCTACAGTATAGGGTGGTCTAGTGCTAAGGTTTGTTAGTGCTTGCTATGAGTTTAGAGCAAGTGCCGGGCTGAGAAGTGAATGGTTTGAGTGCTTAAGTTGAAGGTTTGTCTAGTTCCAAGGGAAAATTTGAAGAGTAGACTTTGGGGAGCTGGGAATAGTTATACCCTAGCTAACCGGTGCTGCCTGGCATGCAAAACTGCACAAATGCGGGTTTTGTAGCAGAGAAATGAAAGAGATAGAAATTAGCCAAAAATGGCCAATAAACTACTAATTTCTGGGCAGAAACCACTCCTCCAGGGACAGATAAGCTGCTCAAAGCTCCCCTCTCTCACAGGTGAACAGAGAAACTTCCGTCTATCTAAGTAAGGTATGGGCAAACACAGAAACTTGTAACACAGCCCTGAATTCAGCACTAACCTGCAAACTGGACTATACTAGCTTAGAAAGGTGGGAAAACAAGTATATTTTGTTTTTGTTTTTTTCAGAAAATAAAGCAGATACAATCAAAAAAAACACTTTAAATGCACAGAAATGGCTATCACACTTGAGTGTGTAGCCTACAACAGTTAAACAAGTAATTTAAACACAAAAATGACTTTGTTAAAATGCAGGCAGTAAAATAAGTACACAGAGAAGCTCTCGGATTATGTGGCCCAGACAGGTATGACCCTAGCCCTGAGTAGCTTCCTACCATTGCCCAGAATGATACCGCAGTACAAGCAGAAAATGATTGACTTCAACAATTGGCTATGTTTCTGGTGTCATTCTAAGGGGATCCAGTGTCTGTCTGCTTGGGATGACATGATTAACAGACCTCGATGCTTGCCAGAGATGGCCTGCACCTGTCACACCCAGGTTTCCAGATACTGGCTGAGGCTCTTGCCACCCCTGTAGTGCTTTTTTTAGGTGTTGTTCCAAAGACCAAATTACAAGGAGAAAATTACAGTCAGCTGCCTGTCGGGTGCCAGGATCCGCCACATAACGCATGCACTCAAGTCACTCCACAACAAGTACAGATATGACTCTGCCATTGTCCATGCTGGAGTAAATGACTTGAGACGTACCTCCCTGGACTACATGAAAAGAGACATGGAAGAGCTCTTGGATCATGTGACCCAGGCAGGTATGACCCTAGCCCTGAGTAGCATCGTGCCTTCGCCCAGAATGATGCCACAATATAAGGACAAAATGATTGACTTCAACAATTGGCTATGCTTCTGGTGTCATTCAAAGGGGATCCAGTATTTGTCTGCCTGAGAAGACATGATCGACAAACCACGATGCTTTGCCAGAGATGGTCTGCACCTGTCACCCCTGGGATTCAGGTTACTGGCTAAAGCTCTTGCCACCCCTATAGTGCCTTTTTAGGCAAGGTTCAAAGGATAAAATCACCACTGTAACAGATACAAACATGCAAAATCTAAAGGTAATGCTACTCAGTGCTAGAAGTCTAAACCTCAAAATGCACTCTCTCGAGGTACTCCTAAAAATGGAGAACATCAATATCTGTGCAGTGACTGAGACCTGGTTCAAGGCTCCAGAGAGCACCCCTGCAATACCAGGCTACAATTCTTACCACACTTTTTGGCCACAAAACCAAGACTGAAACACTAAAGGTGGAGGAGTGTCCATATTCACCAAGGATATTCACACCTCCAGGCTAGTTGCCCAACACAATGCATCTGAAATTCTCCAGGTGCAACTAACACTAGGTAAGACTGCAGTCTAAATTGTAGCTTGCTACAGATCCCCCACCATACCCCAAGATTCTCACTACAACTTCCTAAACATACTGGAAAATATTAAGATACAACCAAACACCCTAATACTAGGTGATTTCATCTACCCTGCCATTAATTGGGAAAACTACTCAGGTACCAACTCCTTTTCCAACGGTTCTTGGAATTCATAAATTCCAACGCCCAGGATCAACTAATCCATTGTCCCACCAGGGGCTCCAATATCCTAGACCTGGTCATTACCAACATAGGAGATAAATGCTCCACACCAGTGGTCACCCCCTCATTGGTCAGGTCTGACCATAAGCAAATCAACCTTGACAGCCACATCCCACCCCCACCCCCCAGTAAGAAAACCTCCTTAAAAAACTTCTCCAAAGCCAACTTCATGCTACTGAAGACAGAAGTGACAAACTTCACAACACCCACGCAGACGGGATTTGGAAGTTCAACTGCAGAATCCTACACTAAGGCACTGTCCGAGCACATCCACTCATGCATGGATCGTGCCATCCCAAATAGAACCAAGATGCTCTTCTCCAAAAAAAGGAAGCCAATCTGGTGGTCCCCTGCTATAAACAATCTATACAACAGAAGGCAGAAACTGTTGCAGAAAAGAGGAAAATCCCAGGATGCAAAAAACTCCCTCACCAGCCTCAGTAAGAAGCTGAGATCCCTCATAAAATCCTCAAAAGCTAGTTACGAAAATAAAATTGCCAAAGATTCCAAAGACAAACACAAGGCATTCTATAGTTATGTCAAGAATCTAAATGGCAATGCTCAGATCTGCTCTGAGCTACAACAGAATGGCATTAAATATACTGATCCCAAGGATATTGCCAGTATCCTGGCAGATCGATTTAGTGCCAACTTCACTCCCCTCTCACCCCCTAAAGGGCCCATCTCAATACCAAAAGATTGCCAAATTCTGATAATCACAGTGACACATTTAGAAACAGCACTCTCCAAAGCTAAGAATACAGCATCCATGGGACCAGATGACATCCCAGGCTGTGTACTACATGAACTACAAAATGAACTGGCACCCAACCTAAGTGTCATGTTTAATCATAGCCTCACCTCAGGCTTCGTGCCCACTGAGTGGCGCACAGCTACAGTTATCCCGCTCCACAAGGGAAGATCCACCTTGGATCCTGGGAACTACCGTCCCATCAGTCTGACAAGCCTGATCTGCAAGGGCATGGAATGCATTATCATGGAACTTATAAACAAAGACATTGGCAACCTCCAGACACTGGACCCCACCCAGTTTGGGTTTGTGAAGGGCCGATCTTGTCTCCTGAATCTGATTGACTTCTTTGAATCGGTCTCCAGAGCTGTGGACGAGGGTAAGGAGGTCCACACAGCCTATCTGGACCTTGCCAAGGCCTTCGACACCATCCCCCACTCTGGAATCATAGATAAACTTACTAAGCTGGGCATAAATCCCTATGTCACTCGATGGGTTGCCAACTGGCTTACTGACAGAACCCAGACTGTAAAAGTAGCCGACTCCAAATCCAGCTCCAGACAAGTGACAAGTGGAGTACCTCAGGGTTCAGTCCTGGGACCACTCTTGTTTGGCATCTACTTCTCTGAAGTACAGGCCAACACTAAGGGACTCTGGCTAACAAAGTTTGCAGATGACTGCAAACTGGGGGCCATTATTGAATCCCCAAATGATGTGGATATTCTACAAAAGGTCCTTACAGAAACAGATGCCTGGTGCCAGAGCCATGGGCTCAAGCTTAATGCCAAGAAATGTATAGTCATCCCCTATGGAAAAAAACATGTACCCATGAACTACCACCTAGGTGGCAGGACAATAAACTTTGAAAGTGTGATGAGAGACTTAGGGACATAAGTGGACAGTGGTCTCACTTTCAATAACCACATCACCACAACAGTCAGGAAATCCTTCTATGTGGCACACCTCATCACTAAGGGCTTTTCATCCAGAGTAAAGGAGGTCATTGTCCCACTGTACTCATCCCTCATTAGACCCATTATAGAGTATAATGCCTCATTTGGTATGTACCTCACAATACATCTGCAACAGCTGGAAAGGCCACAGAAATTCCTCACTAAAAGAATCACAGGCCTACAGCAGATGCCATATGCTGACCACCTAAAAAAACCCCAGCTGTACTCTGTGGCATATCATCTACTCAGAGGCGATCTCTGCTTAACATACAAGTCCATGTCAAACCCTGAGCTG
Organism: Protopterus annectens; assembly: GCF_019279795.1. NCBI lineage: Eukaryota > Metazoa > Chordata > Ceratodontiformes > Protopteridae > Protopterus > Protopterus annectens. The sequence goes on from NC_056733.1 coordinate 1,450,470,096, forward strand.
TTGGACATGCTCCGCTTAAAGAAATCCCAATCCCTCAGAGCCACACGCTCCAGGGATCTAAACCTTATCATCACAATGAACAAAACATGCTGGAGGGATAGGTTCCTGACCCAGAGACTCCCCATACTCTGGAATAGACTGCCCATACATGTCAAGCAGAGCACCTCATTGGCCCTCTTCAAAAGGAACCTTGATGATTGGATGGGAGATAGGAAATTCACCCCGGGGATCATGTCAGTCGCCCTGCTAGACAGGGGCCCAGAGAAGTAAATATTGTGGGAAAAAATTTCCAGGGAATTATTATGGCTAGGCTTGCATAGGCCTTAGGGCCGATAGCCTAGTACCAACCTATGAACCTATGAACCACTGTCTCAGCTATAAATAAATGCAATCTGAGGATCATGCTGCTCAACACTAGAAGTCTAAATCTTAAGATGCACTTGCTTGAAGCACTCCTTAAAATGGAGAACATTGACATTTGTGCTGTAACAGAGACCTGGTTTAGAACAGCAAAAAGCACCCTTGCGCTACCAGGCTATAATTCTTTCCACACCATTCGGCCCCAGAACATGGACCGAAGCTCCAAAGGTGGTGGTGTCTCCATATTCATAAAGTATATGCACACCTCTAGACCAGTAGCCCAGCATAACGCATCTGAGATACTTCAGGTACAACTAACATTGGGTAAGACGGCGATTCAGGTCGTAGCCTGCTATAGGTCCCCAACCATGTTCCAAGACTCTCACTCCACATTCCTAAGCACTCTGGAAACTATTAGGGTCCAACCCAACACTCTCATACTAGGTGACTTCAACTACCCCTCCATCAACTGGGAAAACTACTCATGCACCAATGCACAGGCCCAACGCTTCCTGGAATTCATTAGTTTCAATGCCCTGGACCAGCTCATTCTTACCCCGAATGAGGAAGAAACATCCTTGACCTGGTTATTACTAACATGGGCAACCATTGCTCTACACCAATAGTCAATTCCTCCCTGGTTAGATCCAACCACAAACTAATCACCATGGAATTCCACATCTCACCCACACCCCCGCAAAAGTAACCACCATGAAAAACTTCTCCAAAGCTGACTTTGGGCACTTAAAAACAGATTTGGCTAATTTCACGGCACCCATGTCAATGGAAAATAGATGCATGACTGCCGAATCATACACTAATGCACTGTACGAACATGTACATAAATGCATGGAACTAGCCATACCCAAGAGAACCAAGATGCTCACCTACAAAAAAAGGAAGCCAATCTGGTGGTCCCCTGCCATTAATAAACTCTACAACAGAGGGAAGAAACTGTTGCAGAAAAAGGTGAAGTCCCAAGACTGGAAAAACTCCCTTATTAGCCTCAACAAAAAGTTAAGATACCTCATCAAAACCTCTAAAGCCAGCTATGAAGGCAGAATTGTGGCAGACACTAAAAACAACCACAAAGCCTTCTATAGTTATATCAAGAATCTCCATGGCAATACCCAGGTTTGCTCTGAGTTACTGCTCAATGGTACCTCCTATATTGAGCCAACAGATATTGCCAATGTTCTGGCTGACAGATTCAGTCCCAACTTTACCCCCCCCCCCTCTAAAGGACCATTCACAATACTAAAGGAATGCCAGGCACCCAGCATTACTGCAGCACTGGTTAAAGCTGCATTGCCCAAGCCCAAGAATACAGCTTCCATGGGACCCAACAATATCCCTGGATGTGCTCTACATGAACTACAAAGTTAACTGGCCAACACTGAGGGACTCTGGCTGACTAAGTTCGCAGACAATTGCAAGCTGGGAGCTTTATTATTAACTCCCCAAGTGATGTAGACATCCTACAGAAAGGCCTCACTGAGACCAATGACTGGTGTCAAAACCATGGCCTTAATCTTAATGCCAAAAAATGTGTCCTCATCCCCTTTGGGAAAACTCAGTTCCCACTAATTACCACATTGATGGGAGCCCACTGAACATTGAAGGTGTTATAAGAGATCTAGGGACACAGGTTGACAGCAACCTCTCCTTCAACGACCACATTGCCACTGTGGTCAGAAAGTCCTTTTATGTGGCACATCTTATTACCAAGGGTTTTGCATCCAGAAAGAAAGAGGTCATCATCTCTCTCTACCCTTCCCTCATTAGGCCAGTCTTCGAGTATAATCTTCCCATTTGGCATGTACTTCACTAGACACATGCAACAGCTAGAAGGGCCACAAAAGTTCCTCATGAAGAGGATCCTAGGCCTTAAACACATGTCCTGCATGGATAGACTCAAACAACTCCAGCTATTCTCTATCTCATATCATCTACTAAGAGGCGATCTCTGCTTGACTTATAAAGCTGTGTTTGACCCAGCTCTGTTAGAAATGCTACATCTAAAGAAATGCCAGTCCCTCCACACCATTCCCTCCAGAGACCTCAACATCATTACCACAATCAACAGAACATGCTGGAGGGACAGGTTCATAACCCAGAGACTGTCCATGCTCTGGAATACACTTCCCATACATGTCAAGCAGAGCACCTCACTGGCTCTCTTCAAGAGAAATCGTGATGAGTGGATGGGAAATAGAAAGTTCACCCAGTGGATCACTCCAGTGGCTCTACTTGCTAGAGGCACCGGGAACTAACGTCGGGCGACACAATGCTAGGGCACTTCTATGGACTAGGCTTGTAATTGCTCCAGGGCCATTAGCCTAGTACATGAACCTATGAACCTTTGATAAAATACCCCTAAGAGTCAACCCAGTAGTAAGGAATCTGGGAACATATGTAGACAGCAATTTGGTCTTTGACCATTGCATAGCTAAGATAGTAAGAAAATTATTCTATGTCACACAACTTATGGCTAATGGTATGGTATCCATTTCCAAGGAAGTTATAGTACCACTCTACTCAGTCTTTAGCAGACCTATCATTGAGTATATGCCCCCTTTAGCTTGTATCTAATGAGTCAGTTGCCACAGTTGGAATACCCACAAGGGTTTCTCACCAAGAGAATTCAGATCAAGAACATCCTAGCCTACATTGATTGCCTAAAGGCTCTGGCTCTGTATCCAGGTTCCTACAGACTGTTGAAAGGAGAGCATTGCTTGGCTTACAAGGCTTCCTCAGACCTAGTACTGCATATGTGCAAAACAAATAGCACCAGAAATACTAGATCCATGAGATCTGAACTTCTCCTGTGATGTAAACAGCATGTGCTGGAGAAACAAATATGTGCCCAAATGATCCCTGTGCTATGGAATAGGCTCCCCATCCATGTAAAATAGAGTTCATCCCTGACTCTATTCAAATGAAACCTTGACAATTGGATGGAAATCACAAATTTACCCCTGGTCTGGCTGTCATGTCTGTTATGGACAGTGGCCATCTTTTAGAAAAGTATTATACCCCCTGCAAATTTATAGTTAACTCCTACTAACATGCCCCCCCATGGATGCCCATGATATTTGGGACCCATATGATTTGGGGTGTGTGGCTAGATTTGTAAAGGCCTTAGTAATCATTAGTTTAATAACAACTTATGAACCTATAAGAAGAGGTTTAGATCTCTGGCCTGAGTATTTCTGATGCCATTTGACTTGCTGACATGTAGTAGATCCATCAATATTGGGTTGGAGGATGCCTTGTTTACCAGACACAGGTCATCTCTTAGTAGTCTGTAGGATACAGAGTATAGTGAAAGGGCTTTGAGTTGGTCCATATAGGGCGTATTGTTTAGGCCTTGTGTCCTTTTAGCGAAGTATCTCTGTGAGCATTCCAGCTGTTGCATGTGTCTGGACAGATACATGCCAAAGGGGCCATTATACTCAATGACTGGCATAATGAGGGCTGAGAAAAGGGGGACAATGACATCCCTAGATCTATACACAGTCCCTTTGTTTATAAGCTACACAATATAGGAGGACTTTCTTATGACAATAGACACATGGTGGTCAAAAGTTAGGTCACTGTCCATATAAGTTCCCAAATCCCACATAACTGGGTCACCTCTTACTGGTATATTATCAAAGTGGTAGTTCCCTGGGGTAGACAACTTCCCAAGGAATACAATAATGCATTTTTGGCATTAAGTTTCAGTCCATGATTCTGGCACCAATTATTTGTTTAGGATAAACCTTCCTGCACTATTGTCCCTACTATTTAGAAGTCTCCGCTCCTGATATTAAGGCTATCAGTTATATTAAAAAGTCTGCGGATATATTTCATGCTTCTCTAGTCCTGAAACCCACCCTGTAAATGTCTCAGAGGGGTTCCTATCAGATAGTTGAACTTCTGCAAGTTCGAACCTCATACAGTCAGGACCATAAGTTTGAATTTACAGAAGTTCGAGCATTTCAGTGGAAATCTCTGTAAGGTGATGTTTCCATTTTGTTCAATGTGGTGCGAACTCAGAGTTGGTATATTTAAGTAGCGGGGTGTGGTTGGGGGTGCAGGGGGCTTGCCCCCTGCTTACAACAGTTTATTTTGTTTTGTTTTCTTTTTTTTTGTTTTTAATCCATAGTCAAAATTTTTTAACTTCGAACAGGATGGTTCGAACATTCTGTGTTCAAAGTTATTAAACTTCGACTATGTGATATAGAACCTTTCAGAGATACTGGGTAAATTATATTTTACCCTTACCACAACCGACCTTCCAAGTTTTCTTTATTACCTAACACTCAAGTGGTACATTGTAAAAATGCCATCTGTGTTCTTCACACACTTTTTTTCACCCTTTATCACATTTCCTCCTTCTCAATGATGAATCTGAAGTCTATGCTACTTGGTAATCTGGCCAGTGTAATTAATAACTTTTAGAGTTTATTGTCACCCCTCATTCATAATCTGTTTAAGGCAAAATACCTTCCATGCAATATTAGCAGAGGTCTTCGGATCCAAATGTTATGTACCAACAGACCAAATAGACAGCAGCAGTGATGGTCTTTGAGATGTCTGGGTGTAGTAAGAATTCAGCAAGGCCATGGAGAATGGCTTTCCAGTGACCTCAAAGGGGCTCTGAATACCCACTGGAAGCTCAGGAAGGAGAAGCAAAACACTGTGCAGGATCTTCATAGGAAGAGTGGAAATTTTTGATCTTCAAACGTTTACTGGGAACTTTGTTTGGAGGGGAATGAAACAGATGCCATATGCTGCCCGGTTAAAGAAACTCCAGCTCTACTCAGTGGCATACCGCCTGTTCAGAGACAATCTGTGCCTGACGTATAAAGCCATGTCCAACCCGGAATTAATGGACATGCTGCACCTCAGAAAATCCAAATCCTATCGAGCTACACGCTCGAGAGACTTGAACCTCAGCACTGAAATAAATAGGACATGCTGGAGGGACAGATTCATAACCCAGAGGCTCCCTTCACTCTGGAATAAAATCCCAGTCCAGGTTAGGCAGAGTCCCTCATTGACCCTCTTCAAGAGGAATCTTGATGAGTGGATGGGAGATCGTAGGTTTACCCCAGGTATGACTTCTGTGTCACTGTTAGACAGAGGCACAGTATACTAACCTCAAAAAAAGGGCATAGCAAAATTAATTTAAAATGGGTAGCGAAAGCCAAACACATTCTGGCTAGGCTTATAAATGCCCTAGGGCAGATAGCCTAGTATGAACCTATGAACCTATGTAGAAGTCCTGAATCTCACTCAAACTAGCAAAAAAAAAAATGTGTGTGAAATAGTGGTTTACTTTACTAATTTAAAGAAATCTTGTTAAGAATACACTATCCTCATTATTCCATAGCACAGTAGACAGAACATCTCTGATGTCTCCTCTTATGTTTACCTGTCCTTGTAAATCACAGATGATTACTGTTAGTCATTAATACCAGATTGGAGTCTCATTCTTATTGTACAGAAACTGCATTGAAATGCTTGACCTGTTGCTCTGTTAACATTTTAAGTCACCCTGAGTCATATTTCAGAAATTTTCTTGGTGTTGTCTTGTGTTCCTCCCAACTTTGTCATGAACGATCCCCCACTTGGACATACCTCCACCCTCTCAGCTGTTTCTTATTTTACAGGCTGCTCTTGCTCTTGCTTCTTAGAGGCATAACTCTTCACTGTCCAGATATTAGTCCAATATTTTTGTCTGATCCACATAAAATGTATGATTTTCCAGCAAACCATTGAGGATTGTAATTTGTAAATAATAACATGTATTTGAGTTTCAGACTTCATGTCTTTCAAAAAAAATCCATGCTAATATAAACCATTATTCTAGCAACTTAAGTTTATAAGAGAAATAATTAAAATCCATTCCTGATTGTAGGTCATTGTCCCAAATTATCTTTAGCTTTGTCCATATCTCTTGTGCTATGATTTTGTAAGATATAGATGCCCTGTCCCTTGAAACTCACAAACTGTTTTAGTCATTAAATAATGCCATAGATTCGCTACCCCTGTACTACTACTTCCCAGAATTAGGCTTTCACTTGTTTCTCTCCTTGCTTTCATTTCTATAACACATTTTGGAAAAGTTTCTGGCTCATTCCAGGCTTTGTTCCTCTGAACTGCATCCCTTCTTCCTTAAAGTTGGCCTGCTGTTTTATATACCTCTCCCTTAGCTTCATTTTTAATGTCACTTACATCTGAATCTCTCCTTTCTGCTAGGAAGCATGCTATTATAATTCCACTTCTGTAGTCTAGTGACTGTAAGCCCAATACCTATGGCATATTATATATGATTTATATTATTATGTGAAAAAATTATGAGATAACGAAATGCATACTACACCTGCTGATAGGTTAGTGTAGTGGATTAATGCGGCTGATTCCAGTGGCGCAATGTTTGAAACCTTCCTCTTTTTCTACTTTACATTTTTTTTCAGTTTTAGGAACTATTTTACATTTGTCCTGCATCATGCATTTATGATATACCATCTAGGGTATCCCTGGTGTCCAGTGCTCCCCCTGCCCCACATCTTTTGAAATACAATTTTTTGCTTTCTAAGTGCCTTTGAAGAACGATGTGAAGAGTAACCCTGGTGTCTTGTATTCCCCCGACTCATGTTTTTCATGCCTTTTTTTTTCTTAGTGCCATTAAGGCATGCAATGAATAGTATTACTAGTGTCTAGTGTTCTCCACCCTCTTCCAGTATTACAGGATTTGCTCATTAGTCTGTGTGTGTGTGTGTGTGTGTGTGTGTGTGTGTGTGTGTGTGTGTGTGTATGTAGATATGACAGTCCTTCCATACACAGTGATATGTTTATACATACATGCGCACACACACACACACACACACACACACACACACACACACACACACACACACACACACACATACACACACACACCTAAATGACTTATGCCCTAACTAACCCCCCTACTGTGACCTCACAGGTAGTCATACATGCATACATACTCTCACACATGCAGATCTACATATACAGATGCACAGACATCCTCCAACAATATCTGTCTGCTAAACTCCCCAGCACTTACCTTTACCAAGGTAGGCAAACAAAAGCTTTTGGCTACGTTCTTTAACTCAGCTGGCCATGTGACCTTATGCAGGCATTTCCAGGGAAGAACACATGGTTAACTAGCATATGCTTCTCTCCCAGAATGCCTTATTAGTATGCATCATGAGCACTGTGACTGAGCACTGTTGTGCTGCACATCTTCATGCAGAAGCACTGTGGTAGGGCAGTTTCTGAATCAGAAATGGTTACTGCCAGGGGCATGCCCCATGTACACCTCACAGTAACCTTTAGAATGTTGGCACTGACAGTAAGGGCAATTGTAAGACGGGATTGTTTATACAAAAAAAAAATTGCATTATTTCTTAGGAATTTGCGTCTTAGTTTTCATTTAAGGCAGATTTGTACTGCTTTTTCTTGGGCAGAGACTCAGAAGGCTAGTAATGCTAAATGTAGGACTGGGCCTATTGGCTGAAAACAGCATGTGTGATTTGTGGTTCCCAGCCAACTGCTTGAATCAGTTTTCTCTGAGAATCACTGCAGGTTAAATTTTCTGTTACTTTTGGCATACAGTAACCCTAACGGCCCAACTGTTTTGAGTGGAAGAAAAACTAAATGCTTTCACATTTCTTTGTGAATGAAATTATTGTGTTTAGTACTGCATTCACAATGGGTGCATTCACTCTTTCTAGATCCAGTGATACTATATAGATTCCAAATTTAAATTAATAAACAAATAAATAGCAGTGTTCTGTGCTGCAAGTAGCAAAACTACTCACCTTTCAAGGAGCTAGGATGTTTGTAAAATCAAGATTTTATGAAGAGTGCTATAAGGCAAACAGCTTAATTGTGGCCCTATAAGTTAACATATTTCTTATTAAGGTTTCCACAGAATTGTTGCTATACACAGGAACATTTCTATATAGTTTCTGTAATTATTCAGGAAGCCCGTGCTAATATGATGCTAACATTTCATACTAACTGAGTTACTAAATTAGAGTGCCGAAGGCTGCCTGGGAATTACCTGAAAAGTCAAGGAAGAATCAGAGTTTTAATACTGTAATAGAGTTTTCCTGGTCACTTTAGGCACTTTATGTTAGTTAGAATCCACTGTGTGAAGGAAAAGTCCCTTTACTTAAGACAGCTATGGTTATTAAAAAAATCCACTGCAAAAACATTTTATTTCTGATTTGTCATATATATATCTTCATAATGCAACCACTTCCAGATTCAAAATCTGATATGCTGACCAAGCAGGCTGTTAGCTGCCTAACACTAACATATGAAGAGAGTATTAGAAATAGTTGCAAAAGTGGAGAAGCATGAACTGTAAATGGGAATCCCAGATATTCAGAGTCAGTGTTAAATAGATGCATAATGAGAAAAATGCGATGAAGTAGAGCCTGCCAAAAAGTGGTAAAGAATTAGCATGGAGATTACAGTGCAAGGCCCTTAGTCTAGTGCTGATTTGGAACTGAAAGACGTGCACATTCAAATGTAGCAGAGGAAATTAGAGAAGTAAATTTTGTTTTCAGTAGAAATGTGTTGGCAAACCTGCATTACTGCAGCTTCTTAAATGGAAAGTTTTATGTTCTTTTCCCAAAAGGCAGTAGTCAAAACTAATTTTTGATTTCAGTTTGAGACCTGTACAGTTTGTTCATAACATATTGATATCTGTATCTTCTAAATTTGGAATGCATTCTAGTTTATAAAATTGTAATCTTGTATCTGTTTATATTCTTGTAACAAAATATGACCCCTGAACAAGACTTGGTATTAAATACTGAAAAGATTATTCCTTTCGAGATTGTGCTTTTCTGCTTCCCTGTTAAAAGAAAGTAGGAATCCAAAATGACATGTCTGAGACAAGCTCCCAGAACTACAGTAAATTAATTATGCAAATATGTCTTTAAAGATCAGTGAAAGCAACAGTTTTCTAGAGAGGAAGTGAGAAGTTCTCGGCCATCTCTTTACACTAAATGCAGGAATAGTTACTTAGCTGCCTGTGCAGCTAACCAACTTAATCATCTTGTTCAAAATTTTTTATTTTCTTCTTCTTAGGCAAAGCTCTCAACCCTCTGTTTTCAAACTGAGGAACAGTACCTCTTATAATATGGAACAAATGGGCAAAATGTGGAACACTTACTAAGAGTACTAACAACGTTCAGTAGGAAGCTTGCAGCATGGTTAAAATGTGCTATTTTACAGTTATAGAAAGTTCTTTTGATGAATTAATATGATTTAGTACTACTTACCATAGATATCAGTTAAAAAAATTCCTAACACTGAATGTGCGACAGTCCCTTTCAATCTGGAACTTCAAGGAATATGTATATTTTAAGACCCAAAATGAGGAACATTCCTTTTAATGAGGTAACTTGATAGGTATGTCTAGCCCCTTGCCTGATGATTCCTCTTCCTTCACACAACTTGTCTATTTATGCTGGTGGAACATGAGTTGGGTGCTCCTGTGCTACATGAAAGGTCTATGGCCCATTTATTACTATTTAGGAATCACTGTGGTCCCTCTGTGTCATGGTGAGAGCCAGGTGGTAGAGAGCAGACCTGCTGGTACTGGGGGGCAGTCTACCCTCTCCCCTTGGGAGCACTCCCCCAGTGGTTCCTCTGTGCAACAGTTAGGGGGAAGCAAGCTTTTGCATTCCAGTTATTGAAGTGTATGCCTACAAATTAATTCAAAATGATTCACCACGTATCATCCTTATTGTCAAGTAAATTTGTCAGATCACCACCCATAATACCTAAAGCACATCCATCCAAAGTATAAAACAATTTTTTTTTAAAATTGTCACACTTGATAGGGCTTGAAAAGTATATTTTTCTGTCTATAAGCCTTTGCTCTGTTAAGACACTGATCCTGTTTTCTTTGGTCAATGAACCTAATAGATGACTTGGTTTGACCCTTAACTTACAGCATTGACTCGAGATTAAAAAAAAAAGCTGTCAGTAAAAACCGAAAGATTTTAGAATCTGATGAAAATGTTAAGGTTGTAATATACCAGTATTTGCTAATAAGAAAATATATATATATAATTTAATGGCATTATTGGAAGTGGACAAAAAATTATGACAGAGTCATGGGTTGATAATGGTAAACCTGTAGACAAATATTCATGTAATGCATACAAGCAATATCATTTTTTTCTGACATTTCCTTTCCTTTTATTGTGAAAAACCTGGAATAAGCTGTGAGGCTACTGGTTATTTTAACTGTGTTTCCATTAGTATAGTTTATGGTGCTTGTTATATTTTGTTTGTTTTATGTGGGGAGAATCAAATGCTCACTGTGCAAAAGAATACATGAATATAATTGCCCTATTTAAAAAAAAAGGTAAGAAAATGCACCTTTCAAGTATTCCATCACATGTGACAGTTTCAAAAGGGTGTAATTAATGAAGAAATATTTCATTGTTTGTGTAATGAGCATCCTAGCACTCCTATTATGTTTGGTATTCCTAAAACCCATAAAAATATATCTGACCCTCCATATCGTTTGACTATAAGTTCTAAGAACAATATGACCTACCCACTGGGGATATTTGTAGAAAGGATGATTATATATTATGTGACTCATGGGATTTTTTTGGGCAAGATAAAAAGTGAATATTTCCATGAGACGAATGTTTTTTATACTATTGACATAGTAGATTTATTCACTTCTATTCCCCATTGTGAGGATTTGAACCTTTTCTATAAAGCTTTACTAGGTGTTTATAATTTAAGCAACACTTTAAAGAATTTTGTAATGGTCCTTATGGAAATTATTTAAAAAAATATTTTTTTTATATTCGAGGGGGAGTTTTACAAACAGACAAAAGGGGTTGCTATGGGTATTAGTTGTGCCCCCCTTTTTGCAAACCTCATTATGTATTCCTGGGAAAAATTATATATATTTAACAGCAAATTCTCAGGTCAATGGTGGACCTACCTCCATTTTTGGATGACATTTTTATTTTATGGAGAGGGGATGAAACTATAAATGATTTTTAGTTTACATCAACACTGTTTGTGATTACTTCAAATTCACTGCTACACAAGACAATAAGTCTATAAACTATCTGGACGTAACTATTTCTGTGGATAATACTAAGGGTTGTTTTGTGTCGAAAATATATAGAAAATGTACATTTTCAAATGACTATTTGGAGTATAGCAGCTGTCACCCAGGATACATTAAGAAAAATATTGTGAAGGACCAAATGGTGAGGGTAGCCAGAATGTGCTCCAGTAAAGAGATTTGTAAGACTGAGATAGCTACCCTGGTCAACCTCTTTATAGATAGGGGTTACCCCACCTCTTTATATTCTGTGTGTGAGGAGGTTTTAAATGAATGGGGTAAGACATTTGTACCCCTATTGGGTAAACCCCTTGAAATTTTAACAAACCCTGTTGAATATTCTGTGAACAAAAATTATAGTCAATCCATGGTTTTGACATATGGGTTACTTAGTAAGGACATTCAACAAATAGTGAAGAGAAATTGAGTAATGTTCAAGGGTGAGGACGGTCTTATGGACTTTGTAGGGGGAAAAAAAAACTCACTTTGTGTTTAAAACTAATAATAACCTCAAGTTTTTACTGAAACATCCTATAAAAATAAATGATACATCAAGAGGAACTAGGAGTTGTGGTTCATGTGCATACTGTTCATATATTTTAGGTGTTGACTGGGTGGAAATTGGTTCCCCTAAGAGAAAGGTGTGGTTGAAGAGAGGTTCATGTGGCTCCAAGCAACTGGTTTATATTTCTATTTGTCAGAACTGCCAACAGTTCTATGTTGGCAAAACTGAAAGGGCTTTGCGTAGACGGATCTACGAGTACCTTCATGCCATTAGACGTGAGGATGATAATAATGCTCTTTACAAGCATTTAAAGGGTAATAGTTTATGTAAAACTTTTCTTTTTGGTATTCTTGAGAACCTTGGTAATGACATCAGGGGTGGTGATTGGAAAAACAGGTTAGATAGGGAAGAGTTAAAGTGGCAGCTAAGACTGAATTCCACCCACCCCCTAGGTATTAATGAAGCATGTAGTATCATGTCTGTATTAAAATATCATTCATTTAAGCTTTAAATGTTTCCTTTCAAGTAGAAAAAATTATATTTTATTCTTATTAATGTATATGGTATATATTAAATTATATTTTATTATTATTGTCATTAATTTATATATAATGTACTTGTAACATATTTCACTGTATTTTTACAGTTTCATTTACTTGTAGTTTTTTAAAAAATTTTAAAAATCATGAAATATAGGTATGCTGTTTTACATATGACAGGGGAGATGTATAATTGACTGCTAATTAATTATTTCATTAGCTCAAGGGTATAAAAGCACTGCGTTTTTGAATTGTAACTGTTTTCTGATGAAGTCTTGATTTCTAAGACGAAAGTGCACTCAATAAATCTATTTCTATGCAACACATCCGTGTGGATTACTGTCAACATCACTCGAGTGTTCTATCGGAACTGGTTTACTTTTGTTTATGGTTGGTGTCTTGCAGTTCCTGGTTTTGTGTTTTTGGAGACATTCAGATTTATGGATATAATTATGATATATATATATATATATATATATATATATATATATATATATATATATAATATACATATTTTTTTATTTTAGAGTAGTGCTAATAACAGCTATAGTCTATGATTAAAAGACATACAGATTTAACTAAAATAATGTTGTTTGACATTCAGCATGCTAGCAGTTTTATGAGTCAGATATTAACCATCTCAGAAAGAGATACATTTCCTAAATGTACTAATTCTTTTAATTTAATTTTAAACAATAATTAAATTGTAAATCTCAGCTTTCATGTCTTCATAGAACTCATGAATATCATAAGAAGTTTAAGACTACTGAGTCCTGCACCCACTGCACCCTGTCAGGTCCCACCCTAGACTGTACTCCCCTGTCATGGTATAATAAGAGATTCATGCCAGCAGTGATCATATTAATCCCATCCAGTTATCCAGGTCCTGTCTGAAAGAAGATAATATATCACACTGCTTTATCTGCAGAGTGAGTGTATTCCAGAGGTGAGGTAGACAGATTATGTTTCTCCACCTTGCTTTATTGATCTGCTGATGCAGGTTTAGATCTCTCTTTCAGGTACTTGTAGGATTGTTTGATTTGTGAAGACATTCTGGACTACTGGGTCCCTGATTGCTCAGAATTCAAGACATAGGTTTTCTCTGAGGAGCCTATAAGACACAAAGAAGGACAGTGCTTGTAAACTTTTCTGCTAGCTTAGGGATTTTGAGACTGTGACTGTCTTTATTAGAAACCTCTGTTTTTTCCAGCTATCTGGTATGTTTAGAGGTGCATCCTAAAGTGGGCATTGTATTCATTAACTGGTTTGATAAGCACTGACTATAAAGGGGCAATAACCTCTTTAGAGCTGGATGATATTCCATTGGTGATCAACAGCCCCAAGTAGAAGGATTTCCTGACAACTGTTGCTACACAGTGTTCAAAGGTGAGGGATTAATCAACCTAGGATAGTAAACCTCTAACTACATTTTCATTTTGAAGGCGGGTATTGTCAGTTTTATATGTTGGGGATATGGTTTTCCTGTCAATTGTGACAAAGTTGAATTTATAACCTTTAATTTAGGCTCATTATCAATACAGCAGTCATTTATAAGTGTAAGGTCCTACTGGAGGGCTTCTGTGTCAGAGGTGAATTTGACAATGACATCCAGTTTGTAGTCAGCTGCAAATCTGTTTAGCCATACTTCTTGGATTTTAGTCTGTCTGTAGGTCAGAGAAGTAAATACTGAATGAAAGCAGTCCCACCACTGACCCCTAAGGGCACCATTGGTCGCCTGTATGTTCTCTTATACTGTCCTTGCCACCCACATCATGTGGAGTCTTTGTTCTAGTCAATTTGCAATCCATCTTACCACATAAGGATCCATTTGTAATACATTCAGCTCATTAATTATGCATGTCCTGGGGATGGTATCAATTTCCTTGGCCAGATTAAGATAAGCTGCTAATACAGTATAATCACTGTCAACAGCATGTTACACTCTCAAAGAAGTTAACTAAAGCAAACAGCGTAAAGACAAAATACCAAAAACTGTGGCGTTAAACAAGAACGCTGAAACGCCTTGCTCTGGAATCACTGGTACAGCAACCAATATTAGTATCTGCTTGCAACAATGAAAATAATCCAATGGTAGACGTAAATAAAACCCAAATTTATTTTGTACAAGGTTAAGCGCTTTCACCCACACATCGTAGGCTTCATCAGAACAATTATACAATCAATCCTGAACATTTAAATACTTAAAATTGGCGCCAAAAATTTTAAACACATTTAAAGAAATATTCTCATTTATGTACTGTAACTTGACAATGTAAATGTACTTCCTTATTAAAAATACATACTACTATGCTTCCACATTAAATATAAAAGATATATATATAGACGTCAAATTGTCATAAACTAAAAATTCATAAAAAGAAATTTGTGTACAATAAATATGTGCCTAAACAATAATATATATAATATTATACATATTCTAAAATAGTTTTGGTGGATATGAAGTCGTTAAGACCAGGAGGGGTAGTTGCATCTGTATATATTTGCCAGTAGCTTTCTTTAAATGCTAATCTGCTTTTCATATTACCTCCTCTGGGATTACTCTTAATCACTTCTAATATACCAAATTTAAACTGATGTTCACTACCCTTATTAATAATATGTCTTGCCAAGGCATTTTTTTCATCCTTCTTCTTCATACAATATGTATGTGCATAAATTCTCTTCTTAAAATTTTGTTCCGTCTTACCTATATAGTAAGCCGGACATTTATTGCACTTGGCAATATAGACTAAAAATTTTGTATTACAGTTTCCCTTTTTAAAAAATAGGGTAGTTTTATTATAATTATCCAATCTTAATTTATTAACTTCTATAATAAGACTACACTGGTTACAATGCCCACATCTACTGGTATGTGACTGATTCCCTATCTGCCCATTTACTACCCCTTTCCAATAAACTTTTTAAATTTTGCCCCATTTTATATACAACAATGGGTTTGGGTCCTATAATTATAGATAATTCTTCCTTAGACATTAAAGTATACCAATATTTATTTAATATATGCTTTACTTTCTTACTATATGGACCATACTCTACTATACACGCCCTGTCATATGTCTTAATACATACATTGTTTGACTCTGCTGCTGATATCTGTTGAGTTTCTCTATATTTGTTACCTAACAGAGGAATGATGTCCCTTCCCCACCTATTGTATAACTCAACACTAATTTCATTCATCATTTCTATGTCATAACCCCTCTCTATGAACAAGGATGTAATGAAACTGATTTCCTTTGTTAATTCTTCCTTACTGGATGTCATTCTCAAAGCCCGAATGCATTGACCTTTAAAAATATTTCTTTTTGTCTTTCTGGGATGGCAACTAGTATAGTCTACATAAGAATTAGTGAATGTTTCCTTACGATGTATTTTAGACTGAAAACCTAAATCTGTTCTAACTACCAGAGTGTCTAAATACGGTACACCCTTACTACTACTATGTGAAGTAAATTTCAAATAATCACTACTCTCATTTAAATATTCTAGGAACATTTTAAAAGAGTCCTGATTTCCTTCCCATATTATATATATATCGTCAAGAAAGCGTGAGTAGTATTTGATCTTACTAAAAAAATGACTCTTGAAAATATTTTTCTCTTCCCAGTTTAACATCACAAGATTGGCATATATGGGGGCACATGCGGCCCCCATAGCCACACCCTTGATTTGTCTGAATATTTCTCCCTCATAGTACACAAAGTTGTTCTCCAGTACTATGGACATGAGATCATTGACCAACTGAATTCTTTCATTAGTTAGCTTGCTATATGAAATGATACTCTCTGAAAAGGCATCTAAGCCTTCATCCTTAGGTATGCACATAAATAGATCAATGACATCTATAGAAGCAAAAGTTAATTCCTGATCACTTAAGAGTATAGGATAATTCCGTAAAAATTGCCACGAATCTTTAACCATATGATCAACGTTGTCATATATATGTTTTAATAGATGGTCAATAGCTACTCCTAATGGAAATGTTTTTGATTTACTTCCCGATATTATGGGTCTGAAAGGTGGGTCCATCAAATTTTTATGTATTTTAGGAATGCCCACCATCGTGGCCAGGAATGGTGAATCTACTCTAAGGAAATTGTATAATTCTTCTGTTATCTTGTTATCCATAAGGAATTCCTCTATATATAGGTCAATTCTCCTATATGCTATATTCAGTTCATTCTGGGAAATGGTCTCATAATTCCCTGATTCATGCAAAATAGTGTGAATTTTGTTATTATAAGTCATTTTATCATAGACCACTACCCCACCCCCCTTGTCCGGTTTCATGACCCTAATACTATTACTGGTAATTAACTCATCCAATACACTCAATTCATCTTGAGTCAAATTACTTCTAGGTTGTTTCTTCCTTTTGTTCAAAGTGTACAAATCATGAGTTACCAATTTCTCATATCTTAGTACATCCTGATTCATTACTGGCATATAACTACTTTTCTTTTTTAACCTATCATTTGGTCTGTTATTAACACTACTATTGTCTTTGAACATGATGGCTAAATTCAACTTTCTAATATATTTTTTTAATTCACATACACTATCTACTATTCTAAATCCTGTAATCGGAATGTATTTCATTCCTTTAGATAGCAAACTAAAATGTGCCTTACTTAGTACCGTGTTGGTATAGTTGAAAATCTGAAAGTTGGAAAATTTATTAACAATTCCCTCATGGGAAATAATAATGGTGTCTTTATTCAAAGAAGTGGTAGGCCCTATAACTTGAACCTGTTGCGACTGGTTCAATATTCTTTTTTCCTCCAGGTATTGTTTTTTGACCACCTGTTGTCCTGTCTGGTCCATCCCTGTTGAAAATTTTCATTTTCTACTGTTTTGCTGTCATAATAAGCCTGTCTATCTGAGACATTATATAATGGCTTATTCCAGTTGTAGGCCCTCCCTATCTTATACTGTTCTGCATCCCTAGTATATTTCTTATTTTTTCTTTCAAATGCTTGGTGTGTTCTACCTTCCGCCAGTTCAAATTGTCTGTTGTATAAGTTTTCCCAATCCTTAAACAATAAATCGGATACAATGATTGCATTCATTTGATCAACTTCATTTAAAATATTACATAATTTAGTATCATTAAACTTGATCAATTTTTTCATAAATTCTATACCAAAACTGTCAAAAAGTTTATTAAGTTCATTTTCATATTCCTTATTAATTACTATTCCCATAGGTACTTTGAAGAAACGTAAACCCATAGGTACCATACCAGTTTCAATACAGTGTGATAAATATGCATTGTCCAACTTAATTGAATTGATAATATTCAATTTTTTCCCAAACTCATATATCAAATCTTTTAGTGACCCTTTACTTTTGAAATTACCATTGTTATTATTCCTTTTATTCCTATTAACGTCAAAATTACAGTCACTCTCAATAAAGTCTTTGAACAGGCATCTACTTTGTTCACCAGCCGTTTTATCAGAAATTTTTGCAGCATTATTATTATTAACAGTACCTTTAGTTTGGTTGTTATTTTCAGCAGCGTTGGCATAAGTGCGCATGTTTTGACTAAATTTAGGGCGAGTACCCACTCTTCTGGCTTCCTCGACCGGGTTGCCAAAAGAAAAATCAAAAGTAAACTCCGTAGGTGCAAGTCTACTATTCACATCATGGCTAGCACCTGTAGAGATAGGTAAATCGATGCAGTTTCCTGATTTAGCGTAAAGTTTTTGGCCATTCGGTATCTCCGGAGAAGAAGTAAGAATAATGTCCTTGGAAGAATTAGCTGACACATCCTGTTTAACCATTCGGTTCCGTTCCACTGCTTCAGCTACTTCACCGAACCTCGTAACTTCAGAGCAACTGTTACAGCCGGCATTCCGGCGTGGTTTAGCACCGGTAACTTCAGGTCCGACCTCACTGTGACCGGCTCTTCCTCCACTCTGCATCCAAGTGGTTACAGCTTCCATAAGCTTACCCACTTCGCCTCTAAGGGATTTAACTTCCTCACGTAACTCCAGTAATTCATCAGGTCGATTGACCATGCTAGTACCAATAGATTCACTGAGCACCTCCATCACAACTGAAGCAAACAGCGTAAAGACAAAATACCAAAAACTGTGGCGTTAAACAAGAACGCTGAAACGCCTTGCTCTGGAATCACTGGTACAGCAACCAATATTAGTCTCTGCTTGCAACAATGAAAATAATCCAATGGTAGACGTAAATAAAACCCAAATTTATTTTGTACAAGGTTAAGCGCTTTCACCCACACATCGTAGGCTTCATCAGAACAATTATACAATCAATCCTGAACATTTAAATACTTAAAATTGGCGCCAAAAATTTAAAACACATTTAAAGAAATATTCTCATTTATGTACTGTAACTTGACAATGTAAATGTACTTCCTTATTAAAAATACATACTACTATGCTTCCACATTAAATATAAAAGATATATATATAGACATCAAATTGTCATAAACTAAAAATTCATAAAAAGAAATTTGTGTACAATAAATATGTGCCTAAACAATAATATATATAATATTATACATATTCTAAAATAGTTTTGGTGGATATGAAGTCGTTAAGACCAGGAGGGGTAGTTGCATCTGTATATATTTGCCAGTAGCTTTCTTTAAATGCTAATCTGCTTTTCATATTACCTCCTCTGGGATTACTCTTAATCACTTCTAATATACCAAATTTAAACTGATTTATCTGCAGAGTGAGTGTATTCCAGAGGCGAGGTAGACAGATTATGTTTCTCCACCTTGCTTTATTGATCTGCTGATGCAGGTTTAGATCTCTCTTTCAGGTATTTGTAGGATTGTTTGATTTGTGAAGACATTCTGGACTACTGGGTCTCTGATTGCTCAGAATTCAAGACATAGGTTTTCTCTGAGGAGCCTATAAGACACAAAGAAGGACAGTGCTTGTAAACTTTTCTGCTAGCTTAGGGATTTTGAGACTGTGACTGTCTTTATTAGAAACCTCTGTTTTTTCCAGCTATCTGGTATGTTTAGAGGTGCATCCTAAAGTGGGCATTGTATTCATTAACTGGTTTGATAAGCACTGACTATAAAGGGGCAATAACCTCTTTAGAGCTGAATGATATTCCATTGGTGATCAACAGCTCCAAGTAGAAGGATTTCCTGACAACTGTTGCTACACAGTGTTCAAAGGTGAGGGATTAATCAACCTAGGATAGTAAGCCTCTAACTACATTTTCATTTTGAAGGCGGATGTTGTCAGTTTTATATGTTGGAGATATGGTTTTCCTGCCAATTGTGACAAAGTTGAATTTATAACATTTAATTTAGGCTCATTATCAATACACCAGTCATTTATAAGTGTAAGGTCCTACTGGAGGGCTTCTGTGTCAGAGGTGAATTTGACAATGACATCCAGTTTGTAGTCAGCTGCAAATCTGTTTAGCCATACTTCTTGGATTTTAGTCTGTCTGTAGGTCAGCGAAGTAAATACTGAATGAAAGCAGTCCCACCACTGACCCCTAAGGGCACCATTGGTTGTCTGTATGTTCTCTTATACTGTCCTTGCCACCCACATCATGTGGAGTCTTTGTTCTAGTCAATTTGCAATCCATCTTACCACATAGGGATCCATTTGTAATACATTCAGCTCATTAATTATGCATGTCCTGGGGATGGTATCAATTTCCTTGGCCAGATTAAGATAAGTTGCTAATACAGTATAATCACTGTCAACAGCATGTTACACTCTCAAAGAAGTTAACTAGACAGGATCTGTCTCTGCAAAACAGAATTGATGTGCTCTTGCCTCATGAGATTTTTAATGTCTGCATTAATTAGTTCTGTTATAATGTATTCTACAGCCTTACAAATGAGACTTATCAGTCTGATGGGCCTATAGTTTCTGATATCGTAGTAAGGCCACCTTTACAGAGTAGCATCACTATTGCTATACTCCATACTTCTAGGGCTGAACCTGTAACCAGGCTCAAGGAAGTGTTTGGTACTGTTTACCAAACAGTTGGGTATGTTATCTGGTCCCATGGAGGAAGTGTTCCTAGTCTTGGATAACACTTTCAGAACATGTTGTTCAGTGATGAGGGGATTGAGAGTTATGGGGATTGCCTTAGTAGATGTAATAGTCTTTTTAAAATTCTTAGTCAAATTCCTAGTATTTTCTTAACTTGGGAGTCTTTAGACCTTGTATACTGTAATTTTTTTAATTCCATTCATTGAAGACTTTAATTATATTGGGAGACCACAGGCATGGTTTGCTTTTACATTTCTTATTAAATTCTGAGCTGGGTGGGACTGCTGATGCTATACATTTAGATATGTGGGTATAAACTCCTTGGAAAATGTATCTGCTGAGGCAGTGCCTGAGATTATGTTGTTATAAGTGAATTTTGAGACTTTGTCAAATAATTTGAAGAAATTTGTGCATCTGAACTCTTTGATTTCTAATATATTCATTTCAGAGGTTGTAAATAGGCTCAGGGGAAAGGGTTAGTAGTCCTGGTCTGAGTTAATCAGAGAGTTAATTACTCTGGGAGCTGTACATGATGAAGCTACACATTTTAATACCTGGTCAGGAATGTTTTGTCTCCAAGTTGGACTAGTAATACTCAGGTACATTGAATTTTTATCAGGTCTAAAACATCTGAGAATATTCTACACTGGTGGTGTAGGTATGCTAGTCAATTGAATGGTAGTTAAAGACTCCAAGAATGATGGAGTTCTTACTTAAGGGAATTTCATCCATGACATTTAACAATATGACATGGACTTCTAGAATCATGGAAGGGGTCCCATAAGGGCAATGAACTGATCATTGATTTTGTTTTAGTGTGATATGAAGTTTGATCAGTTCAGTTTGTGGGTCTGTGGGACTCTGCCTAGAGCTGAAAAGTCTCCTTACAGCTGTTTCTTCATAAGACTCTTTTGTCTTAGAAATCAATTATTCCAGATCCGTACAATACCAAATCTTCTTTTCCCAATTTAAATGGTAAATGATTTTGAATTTTACTTCGAACGCTAATTCTTCTTTTTTGTAAAATATAAAAATGTATTCATAGGGCTTGTTGCACTCAATATAAGATAGATAAACCCAGGGATTCAATAAACTCTGTGTAGGCTTAGCATGAAGCCTACATGGAGTTTATGTGTTTGCGTGATGAGCAGCAGTGCTAATTGCATATGCATACTATGCATTGCGCTTGCAGGAATACAAGCACAGTTTTATGAGCAGCAACAATGTTGTCGGCCAGGAAACCATGTAAAGCAGCACGAACACCTGCAGGCATGCAGACATGTTTACCCAAGGGAAAACTAGTTCTGCTGGATTGGGAGGACAGCCACAATTACTATCAGAGTTTAACATAAAGCAATGCATAAAGTTCTAACACATTATAGGAAAGTGTAGTCAATGCAGTGTACTGTGTAGACCTGTTTTAGGCATACTGAATAAAAGTTTTGGTGGTGACCAGCAAGGGTACATAGACTGCATTATACATAATTAATCTGGGGAAGTGTGTGTATTGAAAAGGGCCACACATATGATTGTAGGAATGAAGACAGAGGAAGAGGACAAGTGAAACATGGTAATGTACAGCAAACAAGGGCATGTCAATGTACATACACCACAAATACATGACAGTTGTAGCATGAACAGTAATCACATATCTACACAGTAAAGAACGTACTGTAGTTTATACCTCCTGTGTGGGTATAGTCATATCATCACAAAGTTATTGTATATTAAGTGACTGCCATACAAGGTTACATATCAATGGAGATGATTAGTTGTTATATAAGCATCCTGACATGATCACTGGAGAGGATATTTATGAAGGATGGCTTATACACTAGGGGGTATGTGCATAATGTGAAGATGTGCAAAATGAGTTGCTTGAATATGAATGCAATGTCAGAAGAGGTCTCAGCCTAGTGGGGCATATAACAACAGGCTCATAGACAACAGTAGACAGAAGCACTCACAATCATGGACAACATCAGAATAATACCACCATTAATCTGTGTCGTTGACATAAAATATGTGATTTTGAGTTAGTATACATATTCTGCATGAATATACTTGTACAACTGCAATGATTTGCCAGGAATCAAAAGGGAATCAAAACATCTTCCTCAATAATGAGCACCTTTTGGAGGTGTTAAGAGGGACACTCTCACACCTGTAGTTTAGATTACAATCAATCATGGCTAGTTAAGTTTACATGGCATATATGTACCACAGTCCACACTTACACAAATATAACCCATGCCATTAATGTTGTCAGTGAGGTATGTATTTATTGGGTGCATCACAGGAACACGTATCACACATGCATCTTGTATAACACCTTGAAGGGAGTTATGCACTATCAACGCCTAATGGCTATGCAGCAAAAAACAATACATAGATATGGCTGAAAAGATGTGTGGTAGCACACTCCGGAAAAAGTGATACACTTGAGTAAATCATCCCTGGAAGATGTGTTCGGAGGTACATACAGAAGAGTGTATTGTAGCTAATTATCACTGTGATGAGGGCCAAAAACAATGGGACTATAATGCCCTTTGATGTGGATGACCTGCACATACTCAGGAATTGTGCTACATACAAGGGATTAGTCACCACTGTCGGCACATGCTGGTGGAAGTTCTGTGTACTAGCTACCTGAGTACACAGGTCACATACTACTTGGTGTGCTCATAGAGGCATGCTGTCTATACTGTAATTAGTTTGTGTATTTGCTTTCATAAAGGAAATAATCCCCCATGAATTTGTGTTCATCTACTGTGTCTCCATGTTTCTGGCCACAATCCTTTATGTGTGTGTTAACACTGTCTGCATTATACCAATATACATCTTGGACTTAATGATTGTCCACAATTTTCAGTCATCCACAAAGCTGGTTAGAGACAGGATGCTTAAGTTTGTCTAGGCATCTGAGACTTAAATAATGAACTGGAAAGGGCCTAGTACAGAATCCTGAGGTATGGACCTGGTCACTGCAGTCTAGATAGAGGTGACTTCATACACTTATACATAATGTATCCTGTATGTTCATCGGTTCATAGGCTAGTACTAAGCTAACTGCCCTTGCAAGCCATTTTAAGCCTAGCCAATTATCCCTTGTGAGACTCAAACCCTGCACCTTGTGTTTGTAAAGCAAACACCTTAATCATTAGGCCACCCTCCCACTCGTGATCCATTTCTCTACCTACTTGGTGACGTAGGTGTTTATGCACACTTGATACAGTTTCTCTGTAATACCTGAGTGTAGTTTGTGTCAAATGCCTTGGCCAGGTCAAGCAAGATGATAGTGTATCCCTCATGCATGCCCCTGGTGACTTTCTTGAAGACATCAAACAGATTTAACAGACATGATGTAGACGTAACAAATCAAACATGGGTTTGGTACACAGTGTCTGCTAGGTCAGGTTTTAAGTCACGCTTTAGGCAACCTGGGATGTTGTCAGGGCCCATTGATTCTGTGTTATTAGCCACAGAGAGAACACAGATGAGTTGCTCTCCTGAGAAGATAAACTGAGTAATGTTTGCATGTATACTTTGGCTGATGGCCAGTGGCAACAGGGGGGTGAAGTGTGAGACAAACTGTAAGCTAGCAGATCGTCTATTTTCTCTGATTAATTATGGCTGGTGGCATCCACAAACAGCTCTGCATTTAGTTGTATATTCCCCTTAACATTTCACACGTATTTAAATAAATGATTTGTGACAACACCTCCAAAGGGTTCCTATCAGAAGAGTGAACACTTAAATTAGTGAACGTTCTTATATCGAACTTTAAAACGTGAAACCTGAAAATGTCACAGGCACGGAACATCGATTTATTTCCCAGGGAAAAAAAATCGATGGGCCGTTGTCCAGACTTTGCTGTTTTCTCCACTGTGGTGCAATCTTGGAGTTGGTATATTTAAGTTGGGGGGTGTGGGTGTCACAGCCCCCCCACATTATTTTGTCTGTACATTTTTTTTTTTTTGGATCAGTGAATTTTTTCCCTCGGAAAAAATTTGCTGCTCTGTTCCTTCGACATTTTAAGGTTTCATGTTTTTAAGTTCGATAAAAGAACATTCGCTATTTTTAATGATCGATCTTCTGATATAGACACTCCAAATACACCCTTGGTTATGCATCACATGCCACACAGTGGCACTGTTCACATAGTCATACAAGTCTAGCAATGTCATGTAATTACTTCAGTTGCACAACATATGCCTATTGGAAACCGCCAAACACTGGACCCTACCCAGTTCGGCTTTGTTAAGGGTAGATCATGCCTCCTAAACCTGGTGGACTTCTTTGAGACAGTTACCAAGGCTATGGATGAGGGAAAGGTGATCCACACAGCCTACCTAGACCTTGCAAAGGCCTTCAACACCATTCCCCACTCAGGTATTATAGACAAGGTCACCAGCTTGAACATAAACCCCTACGTCACGAGATGGGTTGCCAAATGGCTCAAGGACAGAATCCACATGATAAGAGTTGCGGGAGCTAGGTCTGACTTTAAACCGGTTACAAGTGGCGTTTCTCAGGGCTCAGTCCTAGGATCCCTCTGGTTCAGCATATACTTCTCAGAGGTACAGGCAAGCACAGGAGTACTATGGCTGACCAAGTTCTCAGACGACTGCAAACTAGGGGCTATAATTGACTCTCCGGCTGACACAGACATCCTCCAAAAGGGTCTCACTGAGACAGATACCTGGTGTCAAAACCATGGCCTCAAGCTAAATGCCAAAATGTGCATAGTCATCCCCTTTGGAAAAAACAAAGTACCCACAAACTACCACATAGGTGGTAGCCCCCTAAATATGGAAGACATAATAAGGGATCTGGTGACACAAGTAGATAGTAACCTCTCCTTTGATAATCACATTGTCAAAGTGGTTAGAAAATCCTTCTATGTGGCCCACCTAATCACAAAAGGGTTTGCATCCAGATCGAAAGAGGTCATTGGGCCCCTCTACGCATCACTCATCAGACTCATCATAGAGTACAATGCCCCATTTGGGATGTACCTTACAAGACACCTGCAACAACTGGAAAGACCACAGAAGTTCCTCACCAAGAGGATCACTGGCCTCAAGCAGATGCCCTATGCAGCTCGACTGAAGAAACTCCAGCTGTACTCGGTTACATACCGCCTACTCAGAGGTGATCTCTGCCTGACATACAAGGCCATGTCCAACCCAGAATTGATGGACATGCTCCACCTAAAGAAAACCATATCCCCTAGAGCCACATGCTCCAGGGATCTAAACGTCACCACAACAATAAATAGGACGTGCTGGAGGGATAGATTCCTGTCCCAGAGACGTCCCATGCTCTGGAACAAGATTCCAATCTACATTAGGCAGAGCTCCTCGCTAACCCTCTTCAAGAGAAACCTTGACGAGTTGATGGGAAACAGAAAGTTTACCCCAGGGACCACTTCAATGGCTCTGCTGGACAGAGGCACAGGGAACTTATCTAAGGGGGCGGTGAAAGCCAACACATTTGGGCTAGACTTATAAATGCCTTCGGGCAGATAGCCTAGTACCTACCTATGAACCTATGTTATTCATTGGAAAACTGTTTTTGAGTGGCATGATACCATATAAGGACACATTACAAATGAGTTGGTTGGGGCTCATGCAGAACAGTTACTGACACAAATGCTGATGGTCACACAATGGTGCTGGTGACTAACTCAAAAATCCTGTGGAATATTAACACAATTGCACATATAATGAATTCCACAAGGCTGCAATTAAATCAATACATGTAATACTTTTGTGTATATTACAACATGTGGCTGAAACAATACTTTATGTGCCCATGTAATCAACATGGATTTATATTAATGATGCTACACAGCATTTACTAGTGGTAGGTATACACATGTACATATGTGCCATTCTACAAGTGTTACTGTGATGGTTGAATGAGAACTGCATTGAATGTTGATCTGCTCTACTATAAAAACAGATGCCTTACTAATCCAACAATATATATAGTATTCTCCCAGGTCAATGGTTGTCAGGAAGCATATTACTACAGCTGTTATGGAAGGAACATGTAATCAAATGTCAGTAGTGGCCATCAATAACTTACCTCATATCACAGATTGTAATCCACACCTCAACATAGCATGTGTTGATGACAGCAACACTGACATGTGAACTGTTCACAGGGTTATATGACATTAGTAAGCTAACGACAACATCGCATAAACTCCTAGCCATTATTTTACCATTTAAAACAATTGCCATATATCTATATGATTGAAGATAGTAAGGCTATGTGTGTATTGTTTTGATTGCACTACATACTGCCACTGTCCAATGTGATATGTGCACCACACCATGACAGAATTAGACATGCCGTGGTCTGGAGATGGCTTGCAGAGGCAAATGGAAGAACTCTGCTTTGTGAGTGCTTATTTGACTTGCTTGCTGTTCTCTGCCTGACTATTGCTGATCTCTGTCTGCATTTGATTTTGAATTGAAGTTTTTTATTTAAGGTTTGGTTACTTCTATTTTTATAATTTTCTTATATTGCATTTGTTTTGTTTTAGTTTTTTTTTTGTTCTTTTGGAGTTTTTGAGAGGTCTTGGCTAGGGTCAGTTAAAAGAGCTAGACAAGAACTCCTTTGCAAACAGTGAATAACATACAGCTAATTAGTGGGACTAGCTGAGAAATAGCTTTCCTCATTTAACTAGCAATATTTGGAGACATCTTTCTTTAGCTGGAGTGCATGTTTGACTTTCATGCTGTTCTCTGCCTTACTATTGCTGATCTCAGTCTGCAGGTAGATGTAACCTTCCTAAAACACTAAGACCTGCACAGTACAATCAAAGAAAGGGTCCTCAGCCATCATATAAACACTCCATTGAAACACCACACACAGCTACACATAGGAATATTGTATCCATTGCCTGCACTGCTAAGCTCTTAAGGCAAGCTGGCACACAGCCAAATTTCCTGGTCATTGGTGATTCTATAGTAAGGCACACTGATGTCCCCCTTCACCAGAATGAGTAAGGAGAAAGTCACAGTTAGCTGCCTTTCTGAAGCTAGGATCCATCAAGTCACACAGGCACTCAAGTCATTGAACCATAGGTACCAGTATGACTCTGTCATAGTCCATGTAGGTGTTAATGACCTAAGATGTACCTCCCTTGACTACATGAAGTGAGACATGGTCAAGCTCACTGATTATGTATCTCAGGCATGTATGAGCCTAGCAGTGAGCAGCATACTACCTTCTTCAAGGGTGATGACATGTTACCAACAGAAAATGATTAATTTTAACAAGTGGCTTAGCTTCTGTTGTCAATCTAGGGGGGTACGATATTTGGCAACCTGGGAGGACATGGTTGACAGACAGACCACGCTGCTTTGCCAGGGATGGTCTGCGCTTATCCCCTCTAGGCTTTTGGATATTGGCAAAGACCATTTCAACTCCCATAGTTTTCAACCCCCATAGTGTCTTTTTTAGGTAATGCCAAGCTGATAAACCTACTGACTTAACTGAACCGATGAAGGAATATCTGAAGGTGGTACAGCTCAATGGTAGATGCCTTAACCAGAAACTGCACTCCCTGCAAGCCTTCCTCTCCCTGGAGAGTGTAGGTATCTGTGTAGTAACGGACACATGGTTTACAGTCGCTGAGAGAACCCCCTGCAATGTAAGGTTACAATACCTTTCACACCTTTAGACCAGCTACTGCACAGGAGGGAACCAAATGTGGAGGAGTGTCAGTCTATATTAAGACCAATCTCACATCCAGACTAGTTAAAGTGAATGACCCACTGGAACTCATACATGTGCAACTCACCATAAACAGGGTGCCTTACAATATCCTTGCAACATATAGGACCCCCTGCATGTCACAGAAACCCATACTACCTATGTCAGTGTACTGGAGTCCCACACCATTCAACCCAATATGATATTCATGGGGGATCTCAACTACCCCTCTATAGATTGGGAATCCTACATCACTTCTAATGCACAAGCCCAGTGATTCCTAAACTTTGTTAATACCAACATCCTGGAACAGTTGGTCTGTTCTCCTACCAAGGGTACAAACATCCTTGACCTTGTACTCACAAACATGGGTCACCAGTGTTCCTCACCCAGTGTCTTCACTTGTCAGATCTGACCATAAGGCAGTATTACTTGAAATAAAAATTAAACCTGGGGATCCAGCAAAACCAAAAACCTTTAGGAACCATTCCAAGGCTAACCTCTCTAACTAAGCAACACCTTGGCTAAATTCCGAGCACCACCCAAACCCTGTGAACACCATGTAATACACTGAGCTACTTACAAAATCTTTTTACAACCATATTGATAGCTGTATAGACTGAACAGTGTCCTCTCATATTAAGAATAAGACAAACTGAAAAGACAAGCCACCCTGGTAGAATCATACTATCAATCTGTTATATAGCAAAAGAAAAAATTCTTGGCCAAGTGTAAGAGGAACAAAGCCATACATATTAAAAGCCCCCTGACTAATCTAAACAGGCAGCTGAGAGGGTTAATTAATACTTCAAAGGCTAAATTTGAAGAAAAAATAGCTTCTCAGGTAAAGGACAACCACAAAGCTTTCTACAGCAATGTTCACAACCTCAGAAGAAATACACAACAATGCGCAGAACTTATTGTAAATGGTATCACCCACACTGAACTAGAGGCCATTGCTAACCTTTTGGCTGACAGTTTCAGCTCAAATTTCACTCCCCACTCCCTCTGATAGACAAAGGAAATACCGCATAACACAATCCCCAATCATTACTGGAGAACAGGTCATTAATGCACTTTCCAAGGCCAAAAACACTGCATCAATGGCCCTCAATAACATCATGGGATGTTTAATAGCATGAAACTAATGTCCTGGGATGTTTAATAAATAGCATGAAACGTGACATCTCTGGTAAGGGTGGAGTTCGGCATACTCACTGTACTCAAATAAGTACATTTTTTCTGAGTATCTCTTGGAAACTGCAACGCTCAAAAAGCACAGAATGTTTAGAACTTTGTAAACTAATACTAACAGTATAGAGGTACACAAAGAATGCCTGTCATACCTCTCAACCTCTTAGCGCAAGAAATCTGGACAAAGCCTGAAATAATGGGGGGCAAAGGCCCAAAAATAGGGACAGATTTTAAATATTGCTCTTATAAACCTATAAAGTTAACAGAATAATAAGATTTGCCTTAGCATGCATTTTTTCTAAGGAATATGAAGTCTGAAACTCAAATGTATGTCATTATTTAGTGACTTCAGTCCTCAGTTCATCTCATTGATTTGCTAGAAAACCACAGATTTTATGAAAAACAGACCAAAATATGAGGCAAAAATCTGGGCAATTGAGAGGCATGATGCCTGTATGAAATTAGCACACTTCTAATAACAGCTTTTTATGGGTATAAATAATAGCAGCTGAAACTAACGAGTCCTCTTCCTATATGTTTATGGGTAGAATTTCAAGGGTTGAGTACATTTTTAAAATGATAGGGGGGTGGAGGGAACAACAACATTAAGTTTGAGTACAAAATGTAGATTTTTGGCTACACCCCTGTTTGGTACACTTGAATCACTTTTCAAATGGAGCCTTCACACAGGTTTTGTGCCCAAGGAATGGAAGATAGCTACAGTCATTCCCCTGCACAAAGGAGGTCCAACCACTGATCAGTGTAACTACAGGCCAGTAAGTCTTAGCAGCCTCATATGTAGGGCCATGGAAAGAATTATGGACATGATAAATGAGGACATAGGTAACCTGCAAACGCTGGACCTATCACAGTTCTGCTTTGTAAAGGAAGGTCATGCCTATTAAATCTTTTGGATTTTTTTGAGAGGGTCACCAAAGCACTGGATGAAGGTAAGACTGTACACACAGCTTACTTTGATCTGGCCAAGGCTTTTGATACAATACCCCAGTCAAGCATTATAGACAAGCTGACTGATTTAGGTATAAACTCTTTTATCACCCACTGGATAGCCAACTGGCTCACTGATAGAACCCAGGAAGTCAAAACAGGTGAGGGCATCTCCACCAAGAGGCCAACCACTAGCGGAGTCCCCCAGGGCTCTGTATTGGGCCTGCTTCTTTTTGGCATCTATTTCTCCAAAATGGAAGCAAATGCTGAATGTTTATGGCTGACTACGTTTGCAGATGATTGCAATTTGGGGATTATCATCAACTCCCCTGCAGACACTAGCATTTTTCAAGAAGGTCTATCTCTGAGTAATAAATGGTGCTAAAGTCGCAGTCTTAAACTCAGTGCTAAGAAATTCATAAGTGTACCTTCTGGGAAATCAATTTTCTCAGCTAATTACCATAGTGATAATACATCCCTAAGAGTTGACCCAGTGGTCAGGGATATGGGTATGCATGTAGACAGTAGCCTTACCTTTAACCACCATGCTGCCACAGTGGTGAGGAAATCATTTTATGCTGTGCAACTTATAAGTCCGGGCATGGCATCTAGATCCAAAGAGGTCATTATCTCACTGTACCACACCCTTATAAGACCAATCATAGAGAGCAATGCTCCCTTTGGTATGTACCTGACCAGGCATATGCAGACACTAAAGCAACATCAAAGGTTTGTTACAAACAGAATACAAGGCATAACAAACCTGCCTTATGCAGTGTGCCTGAAAGCCCTTTCCCTCTACTAATTTTTGAACATATGTATACAGGATGCAATTAAATAATTACATGTGATCATTTTTGCAAATGTAAGAGAGAATGACTACAGTGAAGTACTGTATAAAAAGGAACAGCACTCAGTTGATTAATGTCAACAGTACATATATGGATTTACATATTTATACATTCATCAGTCTAAATAAATATTATCAAAAGTATTTAAAATGAGTGCCTTTATTCTGCTTTAACTGTGTGTTTCCTTAGCTCAGCGAGTTTAAGCAACATTGTATGGAGGTAACCACATCATGCCATAGGACGTGAAGAGCTATTCACCATCACTCGGCATTGATGTGAGGTGCCAAACTCCATGCAAATGCAGAGGACAAAAGTGAAGGCCGTCATTCCGGATTTATTATTTATGTGCCTGATTTGTGATTCTATTTTGACCAGATTAAAGGTGTAAAAATGTGGTAGATAGGAAAGTGGTGAAATGGGGGGCAAGCGGGGAGGGCAAAAGGAAAGTAATATAGGAATGTGCAGGAGGGAATTAGGAAAGAACCATAGCTATCCACTTCCTCAGTAGTGTGAAATGAGCATGGTTAAACTATTAAACAAGTGTGTTGAGAAGACACATCTGCAAAGTGGAGAGCTATGTATGGGACAATACAGTTTTTTAAGACAGGTGCCCATTTTTGTGTTTTTACTTCAGTAAGAGAGGAATGTTGGATAAGGGATGTAGGTATGTCAGAGACAGGTAAGTAGGGTAGGTTAGAAGGCAGATGCAGGCAAACAGGACAAGCAAGACAAGAGATGGGCATGGTGAGGACACAACAGGTTGGGGGACACTCATGATTGGGGATAGGCAGGGGAAGTCAGATATCCATGCCCATCAACATGGGGACAGTGAGAATCTAGTCCTTACCCAGAGAACTGTCATTACCGTCCTTCTCCTCCTCAGCTTGCCATCAGAGCGCTTGATGTTTTCTTTTGCTCAGTATTCCAGTCAGCATCTTCTCCATCCAGCTGAGGTGTGTATCAATGGTACTTTCCACAACCTCACCATGCCTGGCATCTCCTGGCAGGTGACAAAATCACCACCTCCACCAATACTCCTGGAGAGAACTACTGCACCAGCTGCCAGGGTAATGCTTCCTGATGTGGATGGCCCAGGTAGTGCAGGGGGTGCAGAGACAGTACTGCCAAGTTGGGTCCCAGATGTGCTGCGTGTCGATGTGGCAGCTGTTAGAGGGGTGGCAGGCTGAACTGCACTGGTTGGCCTCTGTCCCTGTGCTGTAAATCATTTTGTGAGTTGTCAGAAATTGATGACATCAGGATGTTGTGACCACACATATAAAAATAAAAAAAGAGAGATAAGGGGTGGGGTAAGAGACAAAAAAGAAGATAATTATTACCATTATATGTGACATACTATACATTACTATGATATAAATAATCATTTTACTTTTACATTAAGTATACTTTTCAACAGCTACAAACTATGACTGATTGTTCCAAGTAATTCTTACTTCTTCTTCTTTCGGCTTTTTCCAGGTTAGGGGTCTCCACAGCGGATCACTGTCCACTCATGATTGGCAGTGGAGTTTTACGGTGTTGAGTTGTCAGCCCGGCGCCCAACCTTCCACAGAAGGCACGCACACACATGCACTCACACCTAGGGCCAATTTAGAGTGTCCAATCCACCTAAGCATGCCTTTGGGATGTGGGAGGAAACTGGAGCACCTGGAGGAAACCCATGCAACCACAGGGAGGACATGCAGACTTCACACAGAAGGCACCCCAGCCGAGGATCAAACCAGAAAACCTCTTGCTGTGAGGCGGCAATGCTAACCGCTGCACCAAGTAATTCTTACAATATGCATATATTACACATATGTTTACCAAATAATACAGGTCAAGTTAACAGCATGGCATGTATATCAATTTTGTTGAAATTATTATGTAATCTTTTTAAACTATTTTACAATATATTTGTTACCTGCAGGTTTTGAACCCACAACATCTGAATACACTGTTATAATTGACTCCTATAGTTGGCTTGAGCTACAGACTGAAGCATTCATGCTTGAGCTTTGCAGTTAAGATAGGTATGTTTAATTAACTACTAATGTATAGAAGAGCAATACTTTAGAGATAAAATAATATTATGTTGTGCTGCATACATACCCCTTGCTTCTGTAGGTCTTTCCAAATGCTCAGCATGGGCATCCCTGTTCACTGCACTCTTCTGGGTGGCTGCAAAAGAGAAAAGGGGAAAAAAGAGAAGAGCATTATGCATACCAGTCTTGATTATATCCAGCTTTCTATACAATTTAAAGTATCTTTATCTGTATACTTAGGAACTGTGGAATGTCAGCAGTTCTAAACTCATCCAGCCACTGGTTGCGTAGTTCCTGCTTTCACCTTTTCAGGCCATTATAGTGGTGCTTGCATTGCTCTGCAGCACGTGGAATGCCAGTCACATTGGAGACAGTCTTGGCCAGACTATTCCAAGCTTCAAGTTTTTATTGAGACCCAGTATTGACCCCTGTAGCAGCCTACAGCTGTGACACTTTACAAGGAGTTCAATGAATATTCTGGTCTCCTCCACACCCCATCTATGAAGCCTAAACTGGGCACCACCCCTTGTAGCCCCTGCCATGTCCATGCAGGTCAAACAGCAAGAGTTAGAGTGTTTTCCTGCCAATTTGTGTTATTGCTTTTAAGACTTGTGCACAGAACTAAACAACCATGCCAACCACATTTGCTCGATGTTAAGCAGAGAGCAACAGTGCAAAACAGAGGAAGGCAGTATATGAAATAGGAAGGGTAATGAGACAGTTGCCATTAGTTTATGGGTTGGTTGCTGCTGTGCCTGTTAGTTGATTTAACTTTACAGACATGTATTGATTGTATAAATTTTATGGCCTGACACATTTTTGTTTGGTTTTGCACACTGATTAAAGTAAATTGTACAATGTGGGATTCAAACATATGTAAAACAGACAAAACATATTCTTACAGGTGCAATTTCCCTTAAGAACACACAGAGATCACAGTCAGTCTGTGGCTGGCTTCTCCCTCTGTTTCCAGATCGCCAATAAGACTCCCCACTGGCACAGCTATAGGGTTAAGATCTCAGCTGAGGGGTCAAGCTAAGACTTCCAGCACCCTCTCTGTCCAACCAGTGCTTTGTGTCCCTGCCCAAGTAGCTGACACACACACACACACACACACACACACACACACACACACACACACACACACACACACACACACACACACTTTGAGATTTCATTTATATATAAACACATATACACTTCTGGGAAAGGCTGGCACAGGTTTACTAGCTATGCCTCCTTCTGCCCAGACTATAAGGTAGTTATCACTGCCACCAACCCCTACTTATCAGCTACTATAAGGCCCTTAGAAAGGGTGTCCAATCCTATTGTATAATGTTACTATTATCCAAATAGTAGTTTTCACCAAGTGCCAGGTTATTTAGGTGTGGCCTGTACTGTGTCACAAAATACATATGCAAGTACTTTAAGAGCTTAAATATGTCTCACAAATAGCAGATACAAAGATAGGTTTAGATATATTTAATAATAAATAATAAAAGAACAAGACAATACTTAGAAAACAAACACAATTACTTCAGAGTTTAGAATCACAGGAAATATTTTAAAACAACATTGCAGGACAGTCTCAAATAAATACAGAAAAAATCAAAAATAATATTTACTATATTTCTAACTATATCTAAAAGAAATTACTGTACCCCAGTTACTTACTATTAGCAAGGCAAATGCAGATGAGTGGATGTTCTTGCTAGGTCCAAAACAAAACACAAAATGCACAGTCTCTCTCTGAGAGAGTTCTTAAATTAATATCAAACATTACTGCTGGGTTAGCTTGGATGAAATCACTTTTTGTCATCTGTCTTCACTTCCCGGGCTAAGCAGAAATTTAACAGAATTTACATCTTCATTTGATAAATACATATCTCTCAGAACTGTGCAGCTGCTAGGAAGTCATAAATCAATAAAACACTTTCAAATTTTAAACCTAGTAATTACTTCTCTCCAAGACAATAGAAAAACTTTTAGCTTTAGACATCCTGTCTTCTTGCTGCATTGAAACTAACTTTTATAGCACATCGTAAAGCACTTCATTTCAACTTATTTTCTTGAAGTTTTGTAAGTCAATCTTGTATGTTCCAGCAGGATATGCTGTGGTTACATTCTTGAAGCTCAGTACATAACACAACGTTCTGTATAAATCATATCAGTATTTACAAATGACATAAAATTGTTTACAAAATTCCAGATAGCTGGCCTGGCAATGTCACAAATGCCACTTAGCATATTTGCGAGGTGGCAAACCATACATGACAGAATGTATCCATTTTGAAATTGACAAGTGTCTGCTTGGTCTCTGCAGGTGTTCTGGACCTGCAGGTGTTGTGGACCATCTTGCAACGCCGCTTAGTGGGTTTGCACAATGGTAAGCAAAAGATGCAACAATCAGTCCTTTATGAAATCGACAATGTCTGCTTGTTGTCTGGGCCAGTTGACTATGTTTGCTCAAAAGTAAGTGAAATGCAAACATGACAGGCAAAGCTCAACATGCATTATTCTTGCAACAAGTGTTTATTAGGTTTCATCATTAAAAGATAAATCTGGGACATGAACCATGTTCTAAATATATTATATACTGTACACTTCATCATGTTTACTAGGTCTGCTACATACACATACACTTGATTCGCAGCTGTAATTTATGCTGTTTTTATCATAGAAGTAACTTCCATTAAATTTAATTTATTTATCCATTTCACCATGTTTGTGCTAAACCACACACACTGCAAAAATATTAATACAGGGAAAAAAACCAAAAGATAAGCAACATTACCAAATGCATTTTAACACACATGACAGATTTTTCACTCAGCTCTGGATTTGAACTGTGAAACTAATGAACCTACAAAACACAGTAAGGGTGTCTTATCTCTCTTTGTCATAGAAACAGCTTTCCAGTAGGAATGCAAATCATTGTGCATACAAGTAAGTACCATTTCCACAACAGTATTATCAAGACATATGACACTTGTACACTCTTATTTGTTTGTACGTGTTACTTAAAGATTTAGTGCAATGAGTGATCACGCAGCCATTTATGAGTATTGTTTGCACCAGTGCAGCTCTGTCCTCTTTGTATTGTGTTCATTCTACTCTTATTTGTGCTGTACTCTCAGACATGCAGTCTGTATTGCATTTAGTATCATTGTCCCTAAAATGTATGAGAATGCTACATGATAGTTATATACAGTTTTCATCAAGGACAGGAGAATTTGGCTATTAGTGAACAAAAACTGAGAAATGTGTACTGCTCACTTCCATTTAAAAGGTTACTACAATTACTTCTACACTTCGTAAGTATATCCTGGGTGACACACCCACTGCAGTTTGAATTGCTGTTGTGTTTTCCTTCTCTCTACCAGTAATCATTTACAGTTGCAGTCCATTAGCAACTAATACTGATGCATTGCCCACACTATCTTTACTACTGATACATGTAATCAAAAGTTTGTCTTTCAGCAATTCTAATGAGTTCACACCTTATTTGCATCTTCACTGTAATCAGATGCTGGAATCTACACTATAAAAAGGTAACCTTGTAGCTAGGGAACTTGAAGATGAGGAGAGCTGTGTATGTGGAGAACACAGAAGATTGCTATTAATTTGGATTTATTTGCACGGAAGCCTTCTGATCTTGCTAAGGTGTTATTGTATTTAAGTACATACCAGATTTGTTCACATGTCACAAGGAAAATATTTTATATATATGCAGTAGAAAATGAAACTTTGTATGCACTTCTTTTAAGTTCACTGTTGGTCAGGCATTTTACTTTCTCATATAGACAGCCTTATTAACTTTAATTCATAATAACTGGTTGTTTTACACTCTTCTATGTTATTTCAGTGAAATGTAATGTCTTATATTGTCAGTGACACAGGGTTGTTAGGCTTCGAAGATGGCACATGGGCACCTCTAGGGGAGTCCTGGGCACAGGGAGAGGTGGCTGGCAATTGTTTAAAATTGACTTTTCTGTTATAAATGTGCACACATTTTGTGAGAATTTTTTTAAAGCATTTATAGCAATTGACAAATGTGTTATTTCTTGGTTGGTATAAACTGCCATTTGCCTATTGTTTTGGGGGTGGGAGAGCTAAATATTATTTGTGTTGCCACAAAAAAGTTATTTTCATGAGGTTTGCTCTTGAAATTCTGTAGTCATCCATTTCTTTCTTTGGTAAACAATACATGACCCCGTTGTTATTCCTTGTTTTGGATCAAACATCGGTTTATGTGTGTATGATATGGTATAACCAAATAACCTTAAATGTTAATACCTGAA
This sequence comes from Protopterus annectens, assembly GCF_019279795.1. NCBI lineage: Eukaryota > Metazoa > Chordata > Ceratodontiformes > Protopteridae > Protopterus > Protopterus annectens. Next base: position 1,450,507,731 of record NC_056733.1, read on the forward strand.
CTGTGTGTCGCCAGTGGTTACTTTTGAAAATCTATACATGCATATAAGTAGGAATATTTATGTGTTGTATCCTTCTCTGTTTTATGTCACCTAGGAGCATGGCATCCAAGTGTACCAATCCACATAAACCCCCTTCCAGTGATTTGGAAAATTACATCATAGTGCAAGCAGTTAGGTACCATGGTGTTTTTCTGCTTGAGAGAGGATGTGGGGATATGGCTAACAGAATGCAGATTTGGACCAGATAGTCAATGACATAAATGCCATAGGGGATCACAGCAGGACTTATGATCAAGTGTGTCATAGGGCAAATGATATGTTTTCATCAGCCTGGAGGAGAGTAGCTGCAGTTGCCCATGAACAGCTGGATATGGGGGGGCTGCTACAGAGCCACCACTGACACCAGATTAAGAATTCCTGTCCATTGTCAGAGATACAGAGAGCTCAGTGGAAAGTGCACAACAACATGTGATTGATGTCAGTGCTGATGTTTCTGGGAGTAGAAGTATGTGTCAGGAGGAACTTCCAGGTAAGCTTACATATTTCGATTTATAGCATTTTCTTGTATAGTAAAATATTTGCAATAGTTCATGTTGTTTTAATTATTTTTTGTTTGGTTGAACCTACTGATAAAGCAATACAGTTAACAACACATTTGTGTTCATTACACATGGGCTTTAGGAGGGCGTATCAGACAAGTTTAAATTAAAAGTATTGTTAGTGGACATAATAGGCAAAAATTCTGTCCTCCTGTGTTATTGGAATTGTGATGATTGCATTCTTATCTTTTGCTTAACTTCTTCCAGGACCATCCTCCCCAGCAAGTGTGGAGTCATCTGCATATAGTAAGGCAAACATTTTTATCTGATTATTGATGACCATTTGTCAGAAAGATGCATTTATCCTATGTGTGAGGAGGGTGTCATGAGCTTGTGTGTATTGCTGCACAATATGTGATAGTGGCACCAGTGTTAGTTTGTTATCCTATATTAAATTGTAGTGTAGGTATTAATTTTGTTCAAATGTTTGTTGCTTATTATCACAGGTGATCCTGACAATGGAAGTGTAGGACGCTTACCACCTGATGTCAGAGTATTGGCAGACTCTGATGATGATGGTGGCCAAACAGAGGCACAGCCGGGGTGCAGAAGTTGAATCTGACATTGAGGTTGACATTTAGCCATCCTCTGTATTTCCATCTGATAGACAATAAGCATATGCATATCTATTCCAGTAAGCCTTCAGATATTGGACAGGTGGAGGGTGACACACTTGCTCAGTGTTATATGGCTATTGTGGCTTTAGTGATGGTTGACTCTCACAGCAGACAAAGTATGGGTGAGGTGCCATGCAGCAGGGTTGTTAGGGTTGCTTGTAGGAAGCTTGCTATCCACCATCCACCTGATCCTGCTGTGTCTTCCCGTGCCACTTGACATATGTTTAGGGCCATCATGGAGGTGCAGGCATGTTCCAATAGGGCCTCCAAGGAAATACTTAGTGTTGTAGATGTGGCACAGACTGAAATGTGTGACTGCCTCTGCCATGTTGCTGATTCAAGGCATCAGATGAATGACACAATGGAATGCGCAGTGTCTGTGATGGAGCATCTGCTGGGAGGGGGATGGCATCCACATGGATGTAGGTCAGCATCATCACCTGATGTCCAATGTGGCCATGCCTGATCATGATCCTGCAGTGGCACTACTTCCACTGCTCCATCAGTGATTGAGGTTTCTATGCCTAGAGGTGCTAGGCCATGGGATCATGGTCCTGGGCATACTTGTGAGGCGAACTCATGCAGCAGACATAAATCATGTTCAGGTAGCACCAGTGCATCTGACTATAGGCATAGACATGCCAGTGCAATTCCTGGCAGATCCAGTTCTTGAGGTCGAGGACAATGATGCTGAAATGTTACCTCTACTATGCATGTCTTACACTTGTCTAATATACCAGGACATAGAGCTAGCACAGAGCTTGGCCGTGTTCTTGAAGACACGCACACACATTTCACCTTGAGTGCCGATACAGGCACATACACATAACAGTTACATGGGTCAGTTGTGAGGCTTATAGGTCATTCCATGTCAGTGGCCATTTGATACTTTATCAACATTTCTGCCTGTCTGTCTTTCTCACTCACATGCACTCACTACCTTTTGTGTCAGCCTTGGCCTCCTGCGTCCCCAAACTAGACCCTGTGCAAATGATAACTGTGCCATCTCCTTGATTCTATTGCAACATATGAGAGACATCAGATTATGTTTGAAAAGTAATGCTCTATATTTACATGTTGAAACAAATAAAGAGCATAGGTTTCAGTTTATGGTGCTATACATTCAACAAGTGAGTATGAGGGGGGTGACATTGTATACAGCACTGAATTAGCTGAGTTGAGATGGATGCTGAATTGCAAGCTAACCATTCACCTGGGTTAAATGCTTGTATGCTTTTAAAACCCTTATTGAAGGGGTGTGGGTTATTGATTCTAACTGGTTGTTATTTGTATAAATATGGTTGATTTTAACTGTTTATCTGATGAAGAGCTAATGTTCGAAAGCGTTTATCTGTGTGTTAAATATGTTTTAACTGGTCGTGGTGGCTCCAGTGGGTTTCCTTCTCATCCTATATGTTATATTTTATCACTGTGGACTTTTACTTCTTCCTTGGCTGCTTTGGAGTTTTATTGTTGTTGTTGTTACTGCTTTTACATTCTGCTGAGGAAGCAGAGATGGCTGGTGCCGACCCAGAATCTATTGAACTTGAATACTGCCCTGCGACACCATGTACAAGAACATTCAAGGAAAGAGCAAAGAGAATGGGAAATATGAACAATAACCCCATATTATTTGTTCAACTGAATGCTAATGGAGAACGCAGTGACCCTGTTATGTGTAAGGATGACTGCTTCAATGAACAAAATTGGAACTAGAAAAAAACTGTTTAAACTTAAATGTATGGGATGGCAAAGACTTCATTTAGAAGCATGCCTTCATTTTAAAATAGTTCCAAGAGGACTGCATGTTTTATGTATGCCTTCCTGTGGGGAGGCTTCCCCTGAACTGTTGGCCAGATGGCAGGCCCTTAACTTAGATATCAGCTTTAAGTATATACAGTTGTTGCTGAACTTTTTTTCACCTGTTGAAAATGAACTGGTTGAAAAAAATAAAGAGAATGCAGAATGAAATAGAAAAGAACGTGGATGTTGTTTGTCTTTCGGCTTTTTCCCGGTAAGGGGTCGCCACAGCGGAACTCTGGTCCACTAATGATTGGCAGTAGATTTTTTTACAAAACGCCAAGGTGCCAGCTCGACGTCCAACCTTCAACGAAGGCATGCCCATTTACGAACGCATGTCTTTCGAACGCTACTCAACCGCGGGGAGGACATGCAGACTCCACACAGAAGGCACTCCCAAGCCAAGCCGTGAATTGAACGGGAGAACTTCTTGCTGTGAGGTAACAACAATACCGCCGTACCACCGTGGCATATGTAGAAAATAATAATGTGTATTTTGCAAGACTAGACACTCTTGTTTCATTCTCTCAATACTTAATGATGAAAAGCTTCAGTGTATTAAAATACGGAAGTTACAAAGAGATTACACTGATTTTTCTAAGGGTAATGTCTTTGTTTTGCCTAGATTTAACCTTGGTACTAAAAACATGAATGAAAATGTAACTGAGGTTGAACATTTAGAGGGAAAGACTCGAGCAGAAGTGCAAGGACCTAGTACTTCCAGTTTGGTGGGAATAGTCTGAGAAGCACCAGTGTTTTCTAAGAACACTGTGGTGAATGAAAATGAGTTGCAAAATGAAAATTCAAGTACAAATGGCTGTATACTGCAGTTTCAATGTGATGCAGCCACAAATAATGACAAAAGCTCACACAAAGAACTGGGAGCCAGACCAAAGATGATGCCTTTGATTGGTTCGGATTTTCCAACTCTTCCAATCCCCATGAGGATGAAAAACACACAGCGGAAAGAAAGATCACGCAGCAGAGGCAGGAAAAGAAGAAAACTGACAGGATAAAGGGTATTGTAGTGCATACTGATGAAAATATTGTTTACAATATTTCTAAATATGTTTTATCAGACTGAATTACCCTGTTGAACAGAGGTATGTCTTTTATACCAGCACAAAGTGCCAGAACACATCAATTTTTTTCTGACTTACATTTGTTTGGGAGAAAAGTTCTCCTTAAATTACTGTTTGGCTAACAGGACAATGATAGTACTGAGATTCCTTTGAAGAAACCAAATATATTTCTACCACCTGCACATCCTGTTATGGACACTTTTTTGAATTTATGTACATTGGAAATTTCTGATATGTTAGCTACCAGGAAGAGACATGGTTATTATACTTTAACTGAATGTAAATTGAAAGCTCTTAATAATTTGAAGAACAATTTTGATGTTACTATCAGACCAGCTGATAAGGGGGGTGGAGTTGTAATACTTGATAGAGGAGATTACTTACAAGACATGTTGGAAATGCTTAGAGAAAATGTTACTTTTCAGAATATAACATGCAATCAAGTGAGTGATTTTATTGTACATGTGAAACATACTTTAGATGATTTGTTGCTATCTAATGTCATAACTGATGACATATATAGGTTTGTGATAGTTGAACAACCCCTTATACCTATATTGAAAGGTTTACCCAAGATTCACAAGAATCTCCTCAAACCGCCCTATAGACCAATACTATCTGACAGAGGTTGGGTTACTGAGTTCCTTGTCATATGGGTGGAGAAGAAACTTAAAACAGTGTTATCGTATGTGCCAGCAGTGATAAATGACACTTCCTGGTTTTTACGATCTCTAAGTGATTCTTATGAGTCTATAACTGGTTATGAAAGTTACATATTTGTGACTTTAGATGTAAATAATTTATTTACTGTGATTCTGAATTATTATGGAATCACAGCTGTTAAAAGATTTTATTTTAACTCATGCAACATGTAATGAAAAGAAAGTTACACAGATATGTGCTTTTCTTGATTTGATTTTAGGCAATAACTTATTCATGTTTTATGATCAATATTTTTGGGAGAGAGATGGTGTAGCCATAGGTACCCCGTGAGCCAACACCTATGCCAACTTGGTGTTGGCACAGTGGGAGGCTACCCATGTTCTATTTAGTACTTGTTCATGGAAGGATAGTTTGAAAATATACCATAGTTTTGTGGATGACATATTTATTTTGTGGAGTGGTACAACTGAAGAACTATTGCTATTTGTTAGATACTTGGAAAACACAACAGATTTCTTACATTTTACTATTAGCTATTCTGCTGAATCAATAGATTCTGTAGATGTGAAGATTTATAAAGACTTGACTGGCAAACTACAAACCAGAGTTTATAGGAAAAGTGTTGGAGAAATAACATGTTAATTTATGATAGTATGCACCCAAGGCACATTTTTGGATGCACCCAAGGCACATTTTTGATAATGTAATGAGTGGGAAGGGGCTAAGAATTTCTCGACTATGCACTGAAGATAGTATATATGAAAGTGAGTTAGATAACATGCAGTATATGTTTGCTAGTCGTGGCTATCCAATACAAAGAGTTAAGAAAACAGTAGCTAGGACAAAAAGTTGGAGAAGGAATAGAGGCAAGCCATGGTTCGAATGTAATATGGGCAGTTCTGACAATGGGACTGTTGTTAATGAACAGAATCTGAATAATAACCCATGTATGAGAATAAATTTATATTTTAATAGTGATATTGATGCCATTTCCAAGGTGATAAAAAAAGAACTGGAATATTTTGCATACTGATGATAAATTGAAAGCACTAGTAGGTCCCCACCCCAGATTTGCTTATACTAACAGCCAAAATCTGAAGCAAATTTTATGTAAGAATATACTTCCCAACAGGTCCATAACACAGAGAAAGAAGTTGTGAACTTTTAAATGCAAGAAATGCAAGGCATGTCAATATGTCAAGGAAAATAACATATTTGTACACCCTTTGTTAGGTAGGAAGTATACACCTAGTTTACATGCAGACTGTAGAACCAAAAATGTGGTGTATTTAGCTGAGTGCATATCATGCCAAGCATTTTGTGTTTTGAAGACTAATAGAATGTTAAAACAATGCATATTGCAACATATGAGTGAAATCAGATTATGTTTGAAAACTAATGCTCTATATCAACATGTTGAAACAAATAAAGAGCATAGGTTTCAAGTGAGCATAGGGGGGTGACATTGTACACAGCACTGAATTAGCTGAGTTAAGATGGATGCTGAATTGCAAGCTAACCATACACCTGGGTTAAATGCTTGTATGCCTTTAAAACCCTTATTGAAGAGGCATAGGTTCTGCTATTAATTCTAATTGGTTGTTATTTGTCTAAATATGGTTGATTTTAGCTGTTTTTAGATCTTATGAAGAGCTAATGCTCGAAAGCACTTATCTGTGTGTTAAATCAAGTTTTAACCGGTCGTGGTGGCTCCAGTGGGTTTTCATCTCATCCTGTATGTTATATTTTATCACTGTGGACTTTTACTACTTCCTTGTCTGCTTTGGATTTTTATCTTTTGGATTCAGGGATACATAAGTCTTTTGAATGATGCCCATGGTGCATAGCTGGCTGAGTGCTTAGTATGTATGTGTTTGTGATTGACTGAGTGCTTAGTATGTATGTGTTAGTGATGCGCCCATGGTGCATAGCTGACTGAGTGCTTAGTATGTATGTGTTAGTGATGCGCCCATGGTGCATAGCTGACTGAGTGCTTAGTATGTATGTGTTAGTGATGCGCCCATGGTGCATAGCTGACTGAGTGCTTAGTATGTATGTGTTAGTGATCATAGCTGACTGAGTGCTTAGTATGTATGTGTTAGTGATATGGTGCATAGCTGACTGAGTGCTTAGTATGTATGTGTTAGTGATATAGCTGACTGAGTGCTTAGTATGTATGTCATAGCTGACTGAGTGCTTAGTATGTATGTGTTAGTGATGCGCCCATGGTGCATAGCTGACTGAGTGCTTAGTATGTATGTGTTTGGGATGCGCCCATGGTGCATAGCTGACTGAGTGCTTAGTATGTATGTGTTTGGGATGCGCCCATGGTGCATAGCTGACTGAGTGCTTAGTATGTATGTGTTAGTGATGCGCCCATGGTGCATAGCTGACTGAGTGCTTAGTATGTATGTGTTAGTGATCATAGCTGACTGAGTGCTTAGTATGTATGTGTTAGTGATGTGACTGAGTGCTTAGTATGTATGTGTTAGTGAATAGCTGACTGAGTGCTTAGTATGTATGTGTTAGTGATCATAGCTGACTGAGTGCTTAGTATGTATGTGTTAGTGATTGACTGAGTGCTTAGTATGTATGTGTTAGTGATGCTCATGGTGCATAGCTGACTGAGTGCTTAATATGTATGATGGTGCATAGCTGACTGAGTGCTTAGTATGTATGTGTTAGTGATATGGTGCATAGCTGACTGAGTGCTTAGTATGTATGTATGGTGCATAGCTGACTGAGTGCTTAGTATGTATGTGTTAGTGATCCATGGTGCATAGCTGACTGAGTGCTTAGTATGTATGTGTTAGTGTTGCGCCCATGGTGCATAGCTGACTGAGTGCTTAGTATGTATGTGTTTGGGATGCTGACTGAGTCCTTAGTATGTATGTGTTAGTGATGCGCCCATGGTGCATAGCTGACTGAGTGCTTAGTATGTATGTGTTTGGGATGCGCCCATGGTGCATAGCTGACTGAGTGCTTAGTATGTATGTGTTAGTGATGCGCCCATGGTGCATAGCTGACTGAGTGCTTAGTATGTATGTGTTTGGGATGCGCCCATGGTGCATAGCTGACTGAGTGCTTAGTATGTATGTGTTAGTGATGCGCCCATGGTGCATAGCTGACTGAGTGCTTAGTATGTATGTGTTAGTGATGCACCCATGGTGCATAGCTGACTGAGTGCTTAGTATGTATGTGTTAGTGATGCCCATGGTGCATAGCTGACTGAGTGCTTAGTATGTATGTGTTAGTGATTGACTGAGTGCTTAGTATGTATGTGTTTGGGATCATAGCTGACTGAGTGCTTAGTATGTATGTGTTAGTGATGCCCATGGTGCATAGCTGACTGAGTGCTTAGTATGTATGTGTTAGTGATGCGCCCATGGTGCATAGCTGACTGAGTGCTTAGTATGTATGTGTTAGTGATGCGCCCATGGTGCATAGCTGACTGAGTGCTTAGTATGTATGTGTTAGTGATGCTGACTGAGTGCTTAGTATGTATGTGTTTGGGATGCGCCCATGGTGCATAGCTGACTGAGTGCTTAGTATGTATGTGTTAGTGATGCGCCCATGGTGCATAGCTGACTGAGTGCTTAGTATGTATGTGTTAGTGATGCGCCCATGGTGCATAGCTGACTGAGTGCTTAGTATGTATGTGTTAGTGATGCCCATGGTGCATAGCTGACTGAGTGCTTAGTATGTATGTGTTAGTGATGCGCCCATGGTGCATAGCTGACTGAGTGCTTAGTATGTATGTGTTTGTGATGCTCTTTTGAAAACTGAACTATTTTCTTGTAGGTTTTTGTAACGTGTGAATCTTTGATGCATGAGGCCTGTTAGTTGATAGAGAACACATCTAATGACATAAGTCAGTGCTGTCACATATAGATGTCATTGCTTTAAAAATCATCCACCTTCTACTTAGTTTCCTATTCCAGGTTCAACACCTGCCTTGGCATTCATTTGTTTTTAACTTTTTTTTGTGCCTATGTGAGGGTTAGCTTTTGTGTTTGAGAATTGCTAATATACTTGATTGAAAAACATGTAGAACTTCAACCGTCATAGAAACTGTCGATTCTAATGCTTCCTATTTCGATCTCCTCTTTCAGTCGTTATATCAGCCTTTGACTCTTCTGCTGTTGAAATCTGAGAGCTGAAACTCTCTTGAGATTCTAAAGTGTTTTCAATCTACCTAACTTTGAGGCTAGCCTTCCAAAATTCTTCTTTCTTATCTAGCATATTAATAAGTTCTGCTTCAGCCTTTTTCAATTACCATTCTAAATTCTCAGCAATCAGTGGTTTGTGTCTTTCGGCTTTTCCCGGTTAGGGGTCGCCACAGCGGAACTCCCGTCCGCTAATGATTGGCAGTAGAGTTTTACATGCTGGCTTGCCGGGCCTAATGCGCAACCTTCAACGAAGAAACACCCATTCACGCATGTCGCCACACAGAAGACGCTCTAACTGAGAATTGAACGGGCAACGTCTGTGAGGCGACAATGCTACCGCAGCACCACCACCGCAGTAATCAGTGGTTATTGTACTTGAATCTAAAATCAGTGGTTATTGTACGTGAATCTGTTCAACCCAAATTAGTCATGCATCTGATGAAAAGCTGTGCATCATCCATATTTCTACTTTTTTGCTTCACCTAGTTCCTGCATAATGGACCTTAGAGGCATTACATTTCCCAAAAATATCTCTGTGGGGACACACAGAATCAAGTACCAGTCCACTCACTGTTGTGCAACACATGCCTTAAAACTTTGAGATTAACTGAATCATTATAGCTCCACATTTTATTGAGTGATGAGAGATCTTTGTATATTTTCAGAAAGAAATTCACACCTTGGCAGACATTAATATTCTAGCAAAGAATATTCTCTATGTGTTGGCAAACAATGTATAAATCTGGCCCCTACTGTTCCTTGCAGCTACATCTCAAAACCCAAACATCTTACAACATTTCCTGAAAAACTACTCAGTTAATAATGTCTCAACTCCTCATCCAATCTCACATCCATATCCATCGTTAAATCATCATCCCAGGCTATTATATGTATCGTTGCACCTTCCGCAACAATCATAATGTCCCCAATCATTAGTCTAAACTCCTGAATGGATGCTCCAGGGGAGCTGAGTACACTAATGTTACCGCTTGGGATAGATACTCAGTGGTATTCCACCAGAGTGTACTTATACCACATGGCTGCTTTTTGATTCAAAATTTTAATAACATTAGGAAAAAACATCAGTGTAACACCTTCAAATGTGACAAAAAAAGAAAAAGCCTCGAGAGACTCTAAACTTCAGACATTTTGCCTGTTCTAAGGGTGAAAGGTGTACTTCTTCAAAACAGATGATATGAGGCAAGAACTTTTTTAACATAAGTGAACAACCCTGTTCTTTGTGATAGACTGATAAGACCATTAATATTACAGACTAGTACAGTTGTCTATATAAAGGGATCAGACAGAAAAATACAAACACTAGTTAGCATTGAACTCCTAGTCTGACAGGCTAACAGGCTATTGTCTCTCACCTTTACTGGGAATGCTACTACTCCCTTCAGCTAAGAACCTTGCCCATCTGTGGTACAATTGTAGTAACCATTTCAGTTGCTGTGGAATGGAAGACAAAAAAAACTTACAATATCTCTGTTCCAAGGCGTAGGTCAGCATTGCCCTGTGAGATAATCTCACAACACCATGCTGCAGAATTTGGCTGCTGGGGGAAACCATGAGCTAATTGCTTCAAACCCCATTATTACCTCTTAATTCCCTCCTCCTCCAGTGCCATTTTTCATAAAACAAGATACGCATGAAGAAAAGTAAAAAGCAGGGTTATACAACACTAAACAGGGCCATCGGAGGTTACTAGGCTAATGGCCATAGAGCCTTTTTTAAGTCTAGCCATTCATGCTCCAATGTTTTAAATTATCTATACCCAGCAACTCGAACTGCTTTGGTATATGCCTGTTCCTTAGGACATCTACAAGCTGCCCCTTTCCATAAGGGACACAGGCAACAAGCCAGGGGTGAATTTGTGATTTCCTATCCAATGATCCAAACTGCATTTCAATAGGCGTAGAGAAGAGCTTTGTTCACATGAATGGGGAGTCTGTTTCAGCGAAGGAGTAATCTCTGAGATACATACCTGCCTCTCCGACATGTTTTGTTTATATCAGAGATGAGTCTGAGATCCTTAGATTGTGTAATTCTAGCGCTGTTTATTTTATGAATATGTAGCAGATTCACCAGCGCTAGTTCACAGAATATCTTGTAGGTTAGGTATAGATCACTCCACAGTAGTATGTCGGATACTGAGTACAGGGACAGGGCTTTGAGGTGGTCCTCACAGGACATATTATTTACACCCTGTATTCTTTTAGTGAAAAACCTCTGGGGCTACTCCAGTTCTTACAACTGTCTGATACATGCTGAAGGGTGCAATGTACTTGATAATTAGTCTAACGAGGGCTGAGTATAGTGGCACTATGCTTTCCTTAGGTCTGAATGCCATGCCCTAACTTATAATTTGTGCTAGATAGAAGGATTTTTCTCACCACCATGGACATATGGTGGTCAAAGTTCAGGTTACTGTCAACATGAGTTCCCAAGTTCCTTACCACTGGGTCTACTCTTAGGGGTGTGTTAAGAGTGTAGCAATTTGCATGGGTGGTCGTCTTCCCAAAGGGTATAATTATGCATTTTGTGCACTGAGTTTTAGACTGTGGCTCTGGCACCACTTATTTGTCTGTATCAGACCATCCTCAGTAGCAGATTCAGGAATCTGGAAAAGGGGGGGTGCGTCTGGTTAACTGACTACCACGGTGGGAGTAGGAAATTGGGGCACTGGGCTTGGAGATGGGGAAACATCACTTTAAGATATTCTGACATTATGTGTGAAAGACAGCAATATACATTCAGTTGCATATGGTTTTGCTGTGGATGTGGTAGTAAAAACAAGTATTTCCTGTGCAGCACACAGCACATTTACAAATAGCACAAGTTTTTTTTCAATGCATGCCTGAAAGTAAGATTGGTTGTCCATGCTAAGTCAGAGTATCCTTCCATGGCATAGTAGGCACATGCATTGTAATAAACAGTCCCACTGAAGATGATAATAGCCATAATGAGTACCATAGTAAATGTAAGTTTTTTTTGTAAATAAATAATGATACATGTGGAAACAGTGAAATTCAGTTAAGTAAAAGTAATGCAGCAGTCAAGAAAGGAGATGTTTTGAAAACATCTCAAAAAGCAAATACTCTATTTGTAATAATCTTATAGATGAAGTTAGTAAAACAGATATTTCCATACAAATATTTTCTGACTAAATACTTTCTGAGCTTTTATTAACAATGTTGCTTTAGTTTCATGTTGGATTTGTCTCTGTGTTAAACCTAAAAACCTTCTGTGTCTTCCTTTTCATCTTTTCAAGGTATTCAGGTTTACAAATCAAATAACCATTAATCCTGCCACTACCTGAATAATAGCATGTCCATATCTTGATTATGATTTCACAGGTAATAAAAATGTTTAGCAACATATGCTTTAAATACACATGATGCTTTGTTAAAATATTTCACAGACCCTCTTGACAATGGAGAAAACCTACATGTAACAATCTGCTTAATTCTGGGTCAGTCATCTGGGACCTGGCTGCCTGTGTTGATAACAGAATCTTCATTGACCCCCTTCCCTCACCACTTTATCCCTACCATATTAGGGCAATCATTGAATATAATGCCCGATTCAGCATGTAGATCACTAAACAATTAAACATGTTTAAAACGGGTCTATATTATGTAATCGAATACTCATGTATTCGAAAACGTAATAGTCGACCCCTAATTGTCGAAACCGGCAAATGTTGAACAACAAAAAAAAGTACAAAAACCCACCCAAACAAACCATTTAAATGCTGTAAGCAGGGGGGCAAGCCCCCTGCACCCCCCTCATGGAGGCTGCACTCCCCACACCCCCGCTACCTAAATATACCAACTCCGAGATTGCCATACAGTGCAGATAATGGAAAACTTCCATTTCCGCACTATACGGAGATCTCCATTGAAAAGTTCGACGTTTGATGTTTTCGACAATTAGGGGTTGACTATTACATTTTCGAATACATGAGTATTCGATAACGTAATATAGACCCCTTAAAAAGCAGCCATTTCCTCACTAGACAGACTAAAATCTAACTCCATATATATTTTTTCACATAGACTCCTCAGGGGTGATTCTTAGTTATTAACAGCCCAGTATTCTACGACCGCCTTCACATAACCTGTTTCATTTTGATCAGATTTATATGCACACAGCACTCCTCCTTACATCTACCCTCAAAAGCAAGCATCCTGTATATGTCTGATGCTTAACAGTGAGAAGTGAAAAAGGAGTACTCCAATTTCTTTCTCCTGAAGAGTACACAGCCACTGGACAAGCAATAGTCAACTTTTACAGATCTCTAATGCATAATTGTGAGGAAAGTTAAAGAAATAATGACCACATTCACCCCAGTTTTTACATAAGCTATAGCAACTTAATGTAAACACCTTTGAAAGGGGTTCATTTTAGACTAGACAAAGCCCAGTGAAGATGCTGAAGATGCAGACCTCCTACTAGGTATGTGTGAAAACCCTTATACAGCTGGTGGTGTAGGGGTTTCAGGGCCAAAGAAGCTCTCATGGTCTAGATGCTGTGTGTTAACTGTGAGTCTACTGTTTTTCAGAAGACTTAGGGCTCAGTAGAGTGTGCATCTACAGATAAAATCAGTGATATAATTTTACACACTCACACGCATACTGACACTGTCCCTGGCAAGCCACATCTATCACAAGACAGATAAAAACACACACACACACACACACACACACACACACACACACACACACACACACACACAAGCCACACTCTTACCTACATGGCATGTTTTTGGGGAGTTTGTAGAAAATGAGGGCACCTGGTTAAAACCTGCAAAACGACAGGGTGAATATGCAGGCAACACACAGAGGTCACAGTGAAGACCTTTACCAGAAAATCAAGTGCTGTGAGATGGAAATGAGACTTGCTGTGTCACTGTGCAAGTGATCAACAGCTTTCAAATGTATCCTGCCTAGGCTACCCAAAATACCCCTTTATTGCCATAGTACTGCATATGTAATGGACAAATAAATGTAAATAACTAAAAACAGAGATAGACACCAATGATCAGTGCAGCATTTTCCAGCACTGTGTATGTTTTCATTTCATACCACCGAAGTATCAGAAGGTGTTTATATGGTAAAGTTTTTAATATATTTATTAGCAAATAACATATATTCATAATATTCCTAGAAAATAGCTAACGTTTACTCTGGTTTCCAGAACCAGATCATGGTCAAATGGGGCCCTAGACAAGGCAATGGTTGGGCCAACATGCACATAGCACCCCCCGCAGCCATTCCAGTGTCTCATTACTTTGTTATTTCTCTTCAGTTACCATAAACACTGTTCAAACCTCTCAGTGTGCATACTATTTTATTCTTTACTTCTACAATGATTATAGATATTTGGATTTAATTTAAAACATTTATTTTAAATTTTATAGCACAAACACTGAGACATTTACTAAACAAAACAATACAGTTTCACAGTGAAAACAGACTTAACATTAACAGTAAACCTCTCAGGCCTTGAAACTCATATTTATTGAAACAGCACTGAAACCCACATTGAAAGAAAATGCACCTGACCAGTGGTGGAAAAAGTTTATCTTTGGGCTGTTTTCAAACCATAGGCCCCTTTCATGCATTTTTTAGGACCATGCATACATGCATGTGCTCTTTGTTTCACTTTACTGATTGCATTAAATTGTATTCTTTGTGTAATACAGCACCACTTGTTAGAGGGTGTTTTAAATGGGTAGTTTTTAACATTTTTCTAGTAAGCAATGAAGCAAAATGTAATACTCAGCGATGACAGAACTGCCAATTTCAGAACATTTCAACCATAGAAGGCCACTCAAACTTCTGTCATTACAATCCACCAGTGTCAGTCAATGTGCACAATCTCTGCAGAGAATGAAGAGGTTGCTGCTAACAAACAACTCTGTATTTCAGAGTTTCATCTACAAATTCAGTGCTTCCTGCCCTTCAAGAATACATTTCCTATGTTGTAAAAAAAAAAAAAAATGGTAAGCTGATAATACTGCAATAGGGAATGGATGGCAAACCGACAACAGGATCATAGTTATTAGGCATCGCATCCAAAGGAGGACACAATCAAGACTGCAGCACCCCACCCCCAAAGTACAACACATTATTAGCAATCCATTTACACACTGTGAAAGTAGAACCCGCAGTCTTCTGCATCAAAAACAAGTATGCTACCTGTTCGTCAACTAGCACTGCTTTTAAATTTTAAGCACAACGGTGATGACTATTTGCTAAACAAAACAATTGCACATTGAAAACAGACTTAGCATGAGCAGCAGTAAACTTCTTTACCCTTGAAGCTCACAATTCCTTGAAAATGCACTGAACCAAGTAAAACATCCCTCAACATCACCAGTTCATCCCTTTGTAAAATTATTTCACTCCCTGTTACAACTTAAAATGAGTAACTAAAAGTATCTAACTCTTATCACCACAGGCATTGAGTCTTATGAAACAGCTGTATTGTGCAGGAGGCAGAGCCAGATCATGGTCAAATGAGGCCCAAGGCAGGGTAATGGATCAGGCACCCTCCAACCATTCCTGTGACCCATTACTTGACTATTTCTCCCCAGATACCATAAACACTGTTCAACCCTCTCCGTGTGCATACTGCTTTCTGCTTTACTTCTACAATGCTTATCAATATTTGTATTTAATTTACAACTTTTATTTCAAATTTTATGCCACAAACACTGATAGACATTTGCTAAACAAAGCAATACAGTTTAACAATGAAAATGGACTTGACATTAAAACTTCTCTGCCCTTGAAACTCACATTCATTGAAATAGCATTGAAGCTCACATTCAAAGAAAATGTGTCTAGCCAGTAGTGGATAAAGTTTATCTAGGAGCTGTTTTCAAATCATGGGACCCTTGCACACATTTGTGTGTTCTTTGATTCACCTTCCTGACTGCATTAATTTTTTTTCATTGTATAATACAGCACCACGTGATAGAACACATTGTAAGCAATGAAATAAAACATATAAACTAATAATGACAAAACTGCCCAATTTGGAACACTTCAAATGTAAAAAGCCACTGAAACTTCTGTCATTAGAATCCACTAATACCATGCAATATGCACAATCTCTGTGGAAGTAAAAGTCATCTGAATAATTCCACATTAAAGATATTCTGTAACTAATAAAGAGGTTACTGCTAGCAAACAACTTTATATTTCATTGTTTCATCTATAAATTCAGTGCCTGCTGCCCTTGAAGAATAAAGTGTCTGCATTACATTATAGGTTCATAGGTTCATAGGTTGGTACTAGGCTATTGGCCCTAGGGCCTATAGAAGCCTAGCCATAACAATTCCCTGGCTATTTCTTCCCACACTATTTACTTCCCTGGACCCCTGTCTAGCAGGGTGACTGACGTGATCCCTGGGGTGAATTTCCTTTCTCCCATCCAATCATCAAGGTTCCTTTTGAAGAGGGCCAAAGAGGTGCTCTGCTTGAAATGTATGGGCAGTCTATTCCAGAGTCTGGGGAGTCTCTCAGTCAGGAACCTATCCCTCCAGCATGTTTTGTTTATTCTGATGACAAGGTTTAGATCCCTGGAGTGTGTGGCTCTGAGGGATTGGGATTTCTTTAAGTGTAGCATGTCCAACAGCTCTGGGTTTGACATAGCCTTGTATGTTAAGCAGACATCGCCTCGGAGTAGATGATATGCGACAGAGTATAGCTGGTCAGCATAGGGGGGCATCTGCTTTAGGCCTGTGACTCTTTTAGTGAGGTATTTCTGCAGCCTTTCCAGTTGTTGCAGATGTCTTGAGAGGTACATACCAAATGGGGCATTGTATTCTATAATGGGTCTAATGAGGGATGAGTACAATGGGACAATAACCTCCTTTTTCTGGATGAAAAGCCCTTAGTGATGAGGTGTGCCACATAGAAGGATTTCCTGACTGTTGTGGTGATGTGGTTATTGAAGGTGAGACCACTGTCCACCTGTGTCCCTAAGTCTCTTATCACACTTTCAGTGTTTAGTGTACTGCCACCTATGTGGTAATTCACGGGTGCATGCTTTTTTCCCAAAGGGGATAACTATACATTTCTTGGCATTGAGCTTGAGCCCATGGCTCTGGCACCAAGCATCTGTTTCTGTAAGGCCCTTTTGTAGAGTATCAACATCATTTGGGGATTCAATAATGGCTCCTAGTTTGCAGTCATCTGCGAACTTTGTTAGCCAGAGTCCCTTAGTGTTGGCCTGTACTTCAGAGAAGTAGATGCCAAACAACAGAGGTCCCAGGACTGAACCCTGAGGTACTCCACTTG
Source organism: Protopterus annectens (assembly GCF_019279795.1). NCBI lineage: Eukaryota > Metazoa > Chordata > Ceratodontiformes > Protopteridae > Protopterus > Protopterus annectens. Next base: position 1,450,524,976 of record NC_056733.1, read on the forward strand.
TCACTTGTCTGGAGCTGGATTTGGAGTCAGCTACTTTTACAGTGTGGGTTCTGTCAGTAAGCCAGTTGGCAACCCATCGAGTGACATAGGGATTAATGCCCAGCTTAGTAAGTTTATCTATGATTCCAGAGTGGGGGATGGTGTCATAGGCCTTGGCGAGGTCCAGATAGGCTGTGTGGACTGCCTTACCTTCGTCCACGGCTCGGGAGACTGATTCGAAAAAGTCAATCAGGTTCAGGAGACAAGATCGGTCCTTCACGAACCCAAACTGGGTGGGGTCCAGTGTTTTAAGGTTGCCAATGTCTTTGTTTATAAGTTCCATGATAATGCGTTCCATGCCCTTGCAGATCAGGCTCGTCAGACTGATGGGGGGGGGTAGTTCCTGGGATCTAAGGTGGATCCCCCCTTGTAGAGTGGGATAACTGTAGCTGTGCGCCACTCAGTGGGCATGAAGCCTAAGGTGAGGGTATGATTAAACATGACACTTAGGTGAGGTGCCAGTTCATTTTGTAGTTCATGTAGTACACAGCCTGGGATGTCATCTGGTCCCATGGATGCTGTATGTTTACCTTTGGAGAGTGCGTTTTTTACCTGTTGGCCGTTATTACCGGAATTTGGCAATCTTCTGGTATTGAGATGGGCCATTTAGGGGGTGAGAGGGGGGTGAAGTTGGCACTGAATCAATCTGCCATGATATTGCCAATATCCTTGGGATCAGTATATTTAATGTCATTCTGTTGTAGCTCAGAGCAGATCTGAGCATTGCCATTTAGATTCTTGACATAGTTATAGAATGCCTTGTGGTTGTCTTTGGAATCTTTGGCAATTTTGTTTTCGTAACTAGCTTTGGAGGATTTTATGAGGGATTTCAGCTTTTTACTGAGGCTGGTAAGGGAGTTTTTAGCATCCTGGGATTTTCCTCTTTTCTGCAACAGTTTCTTCCTTTTGTTGTAAAGTTTGTTTATGGCAGGGGACCACCAGATTGGCTTCCTTTTTTTGGAAGAGAGCATCTTGGTTCTATTTGGGATGGCACAATTCATGCATGAGTGGATGTGCTCATACAGTGCCTTAGTGTAGGACTCAGCAGTCGAACTTTCATTTCCCATCTGCATGGGTGTCATGAAGTTTGTAACTTCTGACTTGAGTAATATGAAGTTGGCTTTGGAGAAGTTCTTTATGGAGGTTTCCTTACTGGGGGGGGGTGGGGTTGGGATGTGGATGTTATAGGTGATTAGCTTATAGTCTAATATGACCAACGAGGGGGTGACCATAGGTGTGGAGCATCAATTTCCCATGTTGGTAATGACCAGGTCTAGGATATTGGAGCCCCTGGTGGGACTATGGATGAGTTGATCCAGGGCATTGGAATTTATGAATTCCAAGAACCATTGGGCAAAGGTGTTGGTACATGAGTAGTTTTCCCAGTTAATAGCAGGGTAGTTGAAATCACCCAGTATTAGGGTGTTTGGTTGTATATTAATATTTTCCAGTATGTTTAGAAAGGTGTTGTGAGAATCTTGGGGCATGGTGGGGGATCTGTAGCAAGCTACAATTTGGATTGCAGTCTTACCTAGTGTTAGTTGCATCTGGAGAATTTCAGACGCATTGTGTTGGGCAACTAACCTAGTGGTGTGAATATCCTTGGTGAATATGGGCACGCCTCCACCTTTAGTGTTTCGATCCTGGTTTGGTGGCCGAAAAGTGTGGTAAGAGTTGTAGCCCGGTATTGTAGGGGTGCCCTCTGGAGCCTTGAACCAGGTCTTAGTTACTGCACAGATATCGATGTACTCCATTTTTAGGAGTGCCTCGAGAGAGAGTGCATTTTGAGGTTTAGACTTCTAGCATTGAGTAGCATTACCTTATGATTTTGCATGCTTGTACCTGTTACGGTGGTGGTTTTGTCCTTTGAACTTTGCCTAAAAAGGCACTATAGGGGTGGCAAAAGCCTTTGCCAGTAACCTGAATCCCAGGGACAACAGGTGCAGACCATCTCTGGCAAAGCATCGTGGTATGTCAATCATGTCGTCCCAGGCAGACAAACACTGGATCCCCTTTGAATGACACCAGAAGCTTAGCCAGTTGTTGAAGTCAATCATTTTGTCCTTACATTGTGGTATCATTCTGGGCGAAGGCAGGATGCTACTCAGGGCTAGGGTCATACCTGCCTGGGCCACATGATCCGAGAACTCTTCCATGTCTCTTTTCATGTAGTCCAGGGAGGTACGTATCAAGTCATTTACTCCAACATGGACAATGACCGAGTCATATTTGTACTTGTTGTGGAGTGACTTGAGTGCATGAGTTATGTGGGGGATCCTGGCACCCGACAGGCAGCTCACTGTAATTTTCTCCTTGTTCAGCCTGGTGAGTGGGACATCAGTGTGCCTGACTATAGATTCAGCTATGACTAAAGTGTTAGGCACATTGTCTTGCCTAGAGGCTGTTGCTGGGTGACACACTGGTGTTGTGAGCTATGTGAAACTTTGGTTGTCATTGGTGTTTGTTTGCGTTAAAAATGGTAAGGTGGTAATATTGCAATAGAGAACAGATGGCAAACTGATAACAGGCATCTCATACAAAGGAGGACATACTCAGGACTGTAGCACCCCAACCCCCTTAAAGTCCAACACAGTATCAGTAATCTATCTACATGCTTTGAGAGTAGAACCCACAACCTTCCGCATCAAAAGCAAGGATGCTATCTGTTTTGCTACTAACAATAATTTAAGTCTACAACACAATAGTGATAGCATTTGCTAAAAAAAACAGTTGCATATTGTAAATAGATTTAGCATGAGCAGCAGTAAGCTTCTCTTCCCTTGAAGCTCACAATTCATTGAGAAATGCACCTAAAACAAATTTCCTTGAGAAGTGCACCTGAAACTCAGTTCCTTGAGAAATGCACCTGGTAGCTTGGTGGTTGGGGTACAGGATTCAGGCTGTTGTTTCCTATAACTAAGGTACACGGTTTGAGTGTAAACAAATTATTCCACCTGCTATCCCTACTTAGGGCATTTTATATGCACACACACACACACACACACACACACACACACACACACACACACACACACACACACACACACACACTCATACACACTCACACCACACATACACACATACACACACACAAACACACACATACACACACATACATTCATGCATAAAACCTCTTAGCATAATACATCAGGACAAAGCCTGAACAGTAAGGATACATTTTAAATATTGCTGTCATAAACATAGAAAGTTGCTAGAATAAAAGGTCTTGTGTTACCATGCATTTTCAGAAGGGTATGACATTTGAAACTCAAATCCCTGTCATTATTTAGTGGTCAGTCCTCACTGATTTGCCAGAAAAATCCAGAAAATCACACATTTTATGAGGAACAGACTACAAATATGAAGCAAAAATCTGGATAAAGCCTGATATAATGGGGTAGGGACAAAGGCCCATAAAATATGGACAGATTTTAAATATTGCTCCTATAAACTTAGAAAGTTGCTAGAAAAAACAGGATTTGTCTTAGCATGTATTTTTCTGAAGGATATGAAGTCTGAAACTCACATGTATGTCATTATTTAATTACGTCAGTCCTCAGATCATCCAAGTGACTTGTAAGAAAATCACAAATTTTATGAGGAATAAACCAAAAATATGAAGCAAAAGTCTGGACAGTTGAGAGGTCTCTCTGTCTCTCTCTCTCTCTCTCTTACACACATGTCCATGTTGTCTGAAGCACGCACACTAGTTTTGTTCCATTACATGTGGAACATTCATTTCCATTCATGGTAAGATGGTAATATTACAACAGAGAATAGATGGCAAACTGATAACAGGTTCATAACTAGCCATCTCATCCAAAGGAGGACATACTCAGGACTGTAGCACCCCAACCCCCTTGAAGTCCAACACAGTATCAGTAATCTGTCTACATGCTTTGAGAGTAGAACCCACAACCTTCTGCATCAAAAGCAAGGGTGCTATCTGTTTTGCTACTAACAATAATTTAAGTCTATAACACAATAGTGATAGCATTTGCTAAAAAAAACAGTTGCATATTGTAAACAGACTTAGCATGAGCAGCAGTAAGCTTCTCTTCCCTTGAAGCTCACAATTCATTGAGAAATGCACCTAAAACACATTTCCTTGAGAAGTGCACCTGAAACTTAGTTCCTTGAGAAATGCACCTGGTAGCTTGGTGGTTGGGGTAAAGGATTCAGGCTTTTGTTTCCTATAACTAAGGTACAGGGTTTGAGCGTAAACAAATTATTCCACCTGCTATCCCTATTTAGGGCATTTTATATACACACACACACACACACACACACACACACACACACACACACACACATATACATTCATGCACAAAACCTCTTAGCATAATACATCGGGACAAAGCCTGAACAGTAAGGATACATTTTAAATATTGCTGTCATAAACATAGAAAGTTGCAAGAATAAAAGGTCTTGTGTTACCATGCATTTTCTGAAGTGTATGAAGTTTGAAACTCAAATCCCTGTCATTATTTAGTGAAGTCAGTCCTCACTGATTTGCCAGAAAAATCCAGAAAATCACAAATTTTATGAGGAACAGACTAAAAGTATGAAGCGAAAATCTGGACCATACCTCTCAACCTCTTAGCATAAACAATCTGGATAAAGCTTGATATAATGGGGTGGGGACAAAGGCCCATAAAATAGGGACAGATTTTAAATATTGCTCCTATAAACTTAGAAAATTGCTAGAAAAACAGGATTTGTATTAGCATGTATTTTTCTGAAGGAAATGAAGTCTGAAACTCCAATGTATGTCATTATTTAATGACTTCAGCCCTCAGATCATCCAAGTGACTTGCAAGGAAATCACAAATTTTATGAGGAATAAACCAAAACTATGAAGCAAAAGTCTGGACAGTTGAGAGGTATCTCTGTCTCTGTCTCTCTCTCTCTCTCTCACACAAACACACATGTCCGTGTTGTCTGGAGCACACACACACTAGATTTGTTCCATTATATGTGGAACATTAATTTCCATTCATCATCATAGCTCTCTGTTGTTCTTTCCTCAATTCCCATCCTGTCCCTTATGTTAGTAATGGCAAACATGTAGTTTTGTTCTTCAGAATAAATACGTTGATGCAAAGCACATTCTTTTGTAGACTTTATAAGTGAATTTGATTAATTTTGGGATCTTTCCTGATTTTAACCCTTCTTTATCATTATATTTGTATGTGTCCCTGATTTTGATAAGGTTTGAGAACCTTATTCACCAAGAAAAGCAGTTTCAATTAGTTGCCATTACCGCAACCGTGAGTATTATGCGGTCACGTCCGTTAACTCACTTCTGACTTCTCTTTGTAGCATTAACTGCTGATTGCTGAATAAATCTCATTTTAATCCCCCCCCTTTAAGTCTTAAAGTAAAACAAAGCATGATTGGCACCAGGAAATTAAACGGTTCTTCTACATCTAAACAGTTTAGTAGAGTCACGTCATTTAGTCTCCTAGATTCTTTGTTAAAGAAACTAGGAGACTAAATGACGTGAATGTACTACGTTTGAGTTTGCCTTTTATCAGAATGCTTCCTTCTCTTCAATGTACGTCAATGTCAAAGTTCGTATTTATAAGTTCAGGGGTGTGGGGGACTTGACAAAGATAAGTTTAAAGGAGAAAAGCAATATTCGCTCTTCTATATTTTTGATGACTGCTGAATATCTCAGTATGAAGCCAAGATATGTTTTTCATTTTTTTTTGGGGGGATTTTTGGTTCAGTGGACTACTTACAGTCGAGTGAAAAGCTAGGATAAACTTTCAGAAGCGGCTGGGTGATCGTCACTTGTTAGTCCATGGATGCAGCACACATATCTAAGTAAGTAGCTTGAGGAACATCCTACCTACCATTGCCCATAACTTCTTAGCAAGATTACTCTGGCTTCTGGAACACGATTGGACTGTGGGAATCAGCTGACAAGGAACTAATCCTCACAGTTTAATCGTATTTCAGGAGACATTCTTGCAAGGCAGAAGCAAAAATATAAAATGGGAAACAGCAAGGCTGAAGGGCAGAACATGCTTCCAAAAACAGTACAGTTGAGAAATGAATGGTCATAACAGGCCACTTTAGCAACACCAGTAAATCTGCCACTGGAAATAGAAAAATGTACGCTCTTGGCTGTACATTTTCCGATTTTGACAAAAAGACAGTGTGTTTTTTTTTCATGCCATGGATGTACAATGACTTTAAAAGGGGGTGGTGTACTCCCCTGTGCCCAGGCCTAAATCGGCCACTTATCCTGGAGGTTATCTACACCTTTGAGAGATTCATTGATTGCACTCAGCTTCCAGTCATAAGCAGATTTGGTCAGCCAAAGGCCCTCTACATTTGCCTTGATTTTAGAGAAGTGTATTTCAAACAGAAGAGGTCCCAGTACTGAACCCTGTGGGACACCACTGGTAACAAGTCTCTTTATTTTTATTTATTTTACATTTGTTGACCGGGCTAGTCCAACTGGATATATTTCCATTTTCAGTAGAGGCCCGGGGAGAAAAGCTCCAGCATAGCACAAAATGAAATATCAAATTATATAACAACATAAAATAATAAAACACATAAAATAGTAAGTATTTAAAATAAAGAAGAAAGGTTATTAAAAAGTACAATATTAAAAAGGTGAGTAGTCATATAATACTATGATATGAGAGGATACACTACAGTTCATTGTAGTTAACTTAAATGCTTGTGGCTATATAAGTTTTACAATGACCAGATTTATATATCCATAGGCAGTAAGAAGATAAAAATAGGATAGGTAGTAGATTAAGGTAGAAGGTTCCAGTGTTTCCCAGCAGTATTGGAGAATAGGCTGTCACCTGACAAGTTATTGGACTTACTTATGCTAAGTTTGCTAGAAGAGCGAGGGAATTTAGATTATTATAGATTTGATTTGTAAAATATTTTATGGACTATAGTGGCTTGGGCATAAGTTAGCACGTTAGCGAGTTCAAGCCAGTCTAGCTGCTTTAGGGCAAATCTGGCAATATTGTTATAGGAGTTAGACAGTTTGAGAAGATTATTTTTCTTTAGTATAAATGGGAGAAGCATACAGAAGAGTTGAGACTAAGTGAGGTTTCTAGCTATGGAGTTAAGAAGGGTTTAATTCGATATAAGGAGCCCATTTTTCTGTTCACTGTTTGAATGGTGTTATTTATATGGCTATCAAAGTTGAGGTTGTTGTCAATTGTAACTCCTAATAGTTTGGTAGTAGGATCGAAAGATGAGGATACCATTTTTAGATTTAATAGAGAAGTTTATGGCTGGTAGGTGTGAAAAGTAGAAGCTTGGTTTTCTACTGAGTTGAATACTTTTGAGTTAGAGAGTGTAGATCTTGGCAGAACATATAAGTGTGGAATCATCGGCATATTGAATACAGGTGGCTTCAGGGACTGCTATATGAAGGTCATTGATGAACAGTGAGAAAAGAAGAGGTCCTAAAATGGAGCCCTGGGGAACTCCAATGGTGACTGGCAGGTGGGATGAAAGTTTGTTTTCCCAGAGAACTGCCTGCTGCCTATTGTTAAGGTAAGACTTGAACCATTGTATAGCTGGGGTATCTAGAGCAAGAAGTTCAAGAGTATTTATAAGCAGTGGATGATTAACCATATCAAAAGCCTTTGAAAGGAATGGAGTCAGTGAAAGCATGCTGGCATCATGTTTAGTTAGGTGGTCTAAGAGCTCGTGCTGAATGCACTTTTCCATGATTTTCGCTAGAGGTGATAGCAGAGCTATTGGTCTATAATTAGAGTAATCATAGGATTTACCTCAATGGTTCTGGATATGGGGCAACTGGTCTGCTGAAGGAGTGCAAGGTTTAAGTTTTAATAAGATTTTATAGATGATAGTGGATGAGATAGGGTGAAATGTAAATATTGGTAATGATCCAGCTAAGGAAGATGTCATCCTTGTGTTATCAGTTGAAAGCTGGCTAGCTAGGATTGTATAGTTTCTGCTATTTGATTTGGGTGACCAGAGCCTATTAATGTTAGTCCAAAATTTTTGAGGATTGTTCTAGTGTGTTTGAATAGTAGTTCTTTTGTCAGAGAAGCTGTCTAAAAGTTTGTTGTTCAGGGAAGTTCTGTTAGTTCTCCATGTAGTCCAAGCTTTATTTCTAAGTAGAATTTTGTCTTATTATATAAGTTAGAGAGTCTGTGTTAAAGTCACCTAGAATTATAGTTTGTTGAGGATACCCAGCTAAGAATATCTTCTATTATAGTGTTGTTATTACCAGGAGGTAGGTAGATACAGAAAAGAGTGAGTATGAAGGAAGAATTTAGTTAAGGTTGGCAGGTTAGGAGTTAATTAGAAGTTTCGTATTGAGGTGATGTATAGCAGGGAGTAAAGATTATGTTAATATGTGAAATATCAAGAAAAATAGGTGTCAGGACAGGTAAATATATGGTTAAGAATAACTTGTATACATATTGTAATATATCTGATATAAATATATATATATATATATATATATATATATATATATATATATAGAAATATGAAATGGTGATGGTGAATTCTCCTGCCCGAATATCATGTGTCCTATCCATGAGCCATTCAGCTGTCCATCAGGTGACATGGATTCATGCCTAAATGAGTGAGTATCTAGAATACCTGAATGAGGTATTGTATCAAATGCCTTTGCCAGGTCGAGGTAGGCAGAATGCACCATTCTGACCTCATCCATGGTTGTAGTGACCTTCTTGAGGAAGTCCACCAGGTTTGGTAGACATGACTTGCACTTGACGAAAACAAACAGGGATGGGTCCAGTGTTTGAAGATTTCCTGTCTTTGTATATCAGGTCCACGATAATTCTTTCCATGTCTTGTATATAATATTAGTAAAACCTATAGGTCTGTGGTTTCCTGGCTCTGGTGCTGGTCCTCCTTTGTGTAGAGGGATGACTGTTATAGTCCTCCGTTCCCTAGGGATAAAGCTTGTTTGGAGGCTGTAGCTGAATAGAGATTCTAGTTTTGTGTTTCAAGCTATTTAGGAGGCATCCTGGGATATTATTAGGACCCAACTATGCAGTGTTTTTACTTTTGGAGAGTGCATTGAGGGCCTATTCTTTAGTGATTATTGGAGGAGAAATGATAGGGGGTATTTCCTGGGGGGTAACTGGGGGTGATAGGGGGTGGAAACTGAAGCTAAATTTATTGGCCAAGAAATTTGCTATTTTCTCTGGTTCAGTATAGGAAGTTCCATTTACTGTTAGTTCAGCACACTACTGCGTCTTTCCCTTAAGGTTGTGTACAAAGCAAAATAAATCTTATTATCCTTAGGCTGGGGGGCTATTTTTGCCTCAAAGTTGGCTTTGGTGAACTTTATTAGTCCCCTGAGTTGCTTGTTGAGACTGATTGGGGAGTTTTTGTCTGTTGGGTATAACCCTTCCCAGTTTTGGACAGAATTTTCTTGATTTTTGTTGAGCAGCCTATTTATACTGGATGTTCAATAAAGGAGCTTGTTTTTAGAGTTTGTCCTAAGTTTAATTTGGTTTGGTATTACTGTTTTTATGCAGTTATTTATATGGTTGTACAGGGTTTCAGTAAACACTTCCACATAGGCCACAGTGTTCACTGAGTTTGAGGGGCATTGAAGTTAGCTATGCCATCATTTAGTAGGAGGTAGATAGACTAGGAAAAGTTCTTAAAGATTCTGGAGTTTGCTGGGAGTTTGGGCTTCATATTTATTTCAAGGGTAGCTGCTTTGTGATCTGGTCTTATTTGACCAGTGAGGGCTTTACACTAGGGGATACAACATTCTGTCATTTTTGTGAGCATCAGATCCAGGATATTTGCACTTCTAGTATATGTACAGGATACCTTCCAACTGTACAGCTTTTTGCACAATGTCCAGATTTTTGCCTCAAATATTGTCTGTTCCTCATAAAACTTTATTTTTCTGGCAAATCACAGAGGACTGAAGTCACTAAATAATGATCAAATGTTGTTGTGTCTTTCGGCTTTTCCAAGTTAGGGGTCGCCATAGCGGAACTTTGGTCCGCTAATGATTGGCAGTAGATTTTTACGTGCCGAGTTGCCAGCCCTGACACACAACCTTCAACAAAGGTACGCCCATTCACACATGTCTTCACACAGAAGACGCTTTAGCTGAGAATTGAACAGGACATCTTACTGTGAGGCGACAACGCTACCTCAGCACCACAATGACCAAATAATGACATATATTTGAGTTTCAGACTTCATATCCTTCAGAAAATGCATGTTAACATAAATCCTGTTATTCCAGCAGCTTTCTAAGTTTACAAGAGCATTATTTAAAATCTGTCCCTATTTTTGGGCCTTTGTCCCCCCAAGGCCAGATTTCTTGCGTTAAGATGTTGAGAGGTATGGTGTACAGACTAGCTCTTTCAGGGAGTTTGCATTGACAAAATCCTGGAATCTTTGAACCTGCATGTTTTTGGTTGTGTATGCATCCCAATTTATGGTGGGGCAGTTGAAATCACATATGAATATGACACTGGGATGAATGATTGACTCCAGTACATTCAAATATGTGCGATGGTTATCCTGAATCATAGATATGGTATGGAACGTCATCTAAGGTTAATAGGATGTGGAGTAGCTCATATTGTTTGACCAATCTTGAGCTATGCTTACTTTTTATGTAGATTGATACACCTCCACCTCTGGTCCCTTGCTATGTGGTAGCTGGTCTAAATGTCTGGAAGGCATTAAAACGTTGCACTGTCAGGGTGCCTTCTATAGCTTTCAATCATGGCTCAGTAACTGCACAGATGTCAACACTCTCAAGGGTTAGGAGCAATCCCAGGGAGTGTAGATTCTTGTTGAGACTCTTAACATCGAGAAGTAATACCATTAGTTTATCTTGAGTCAAATTTACTATGTTGGAAGGTTTATCACATTGGCATTACCTTAAAAAAGCACTACAGGGTGGATAATGTTTTGGTCAATATCCAAAAGCCTGGGGCAACAGGTGCAGACAATCTGCAGCATGGTATGTCAATCATGTCCTCCCAAGCCAAAAATATTGGACCCCCTTAAAATAACACCAGTGACTAAGACAATTGTTAGTCAGTCATCTTCTTTTTATATTGTGATATCATCCTTGGAGATGGTAGAATGCTGCTCAGTGCTAGACTCACACCTGATTGGGACACATAATCTGAAAGCTCTATCATGTCTCTCTTCATCTAGCCCAGGGTGGTATGTCTTAGGTCATTAACACCCACATGGACTATGACAGAGTGATACTGTTTCTTGTGATTCAATGTCCTGAGTGGGTTTGTGATCTGACAGGTCCTTACCCCTGCTAGACAACTGACCATAACTGTTTCCTTGCTCAGCCTGGTGAGAGGAGCATCAGTATGTCTCACAATAGATTCTCCATTGACCAATATGTTGGGTTATGTGGTAGTTTGTTTTAAGGGCTCAGAGGATGAGACATTGTGAAATGTGATTGTATGTGTCATGGAGAGTATTGTCTTTGTAGAGTGTTTGGAAGTTTGCTGAGGACAGCATATGGAAATCTTCTGTGGTTTTGGTATCTTTCATTTAAGAGTATCAGCATATGTGAGTTTATGCATCTGATCCATAATAGGTGTAATGTATGTGTGTTTTACTGGCAACCTGTTTGGAGATATCATTGCCTCTATGCATAAGCTTTGCCTCCAAAGACATAGTGCAATTATATCTCTCACGCACTATGTCAGTCTGCTTAAAAGTAAGGTGGTTGTCAGTAAACATGAGACAATTACTACATTGTCTCAAGATGCCCATTTCTCCAGGCTGGCTACAAAGACAGTGTGAACATGCACTTCAATGGTTGTGAATCTTTTTTTTGTGATATGTGAGGGGTGGTGCAAGAGATATTTTTAACTTACTAAATCTGGAGCTGGTGGGCTATGGGAGAGATCTAGGCTTGATCTAAAACAACACTATACAATGCTCTAAAACTAAGGTTCCCAATTCACAATTCTCTCACTATTGTCAGTTGCTCTAGAAGACTATAGTCCCCAGACCAGGTTAAAAATGCAAACAGTTGACTTTTGGTTAAAACAAGGAAAAAAAATTGGAAAGAACAATACACAATTTATATCAACACTCTGAATATTGCAGTTTGCACTAAATGAAAACTATAATCAGGATTCAAGAAATGATACCACTTTAGTCCCATTACAATCCACTTGGCCTAAATGTAGCCTCCCAAACACTCTGTAAATGATTATCCCAGCATTCATTTGATCTATCTCAGTCTGGTTCTCTCAATTAATGGATACTTCTAGTTTCAGCTCAGCAAAAGCCCAGTCAATCCTAATCCTTTTGACAAATCTTAAATTGCTAATAGTCAATGAACACTTACCATGTCCTATACACGATTTGCTGTGTTACATTGACCTCTATTAAGAGAACTAAACATTCTACATTACTTTCTGTTTAGCTGCCCCCCACAGCCCTAGCAGTTGAAGAAGAGCTGGCATTAAAGCTGACACCTTAACACTGAATGCATCTTTTTCACGTGCAACTATATACTAAAAAAACATGCCTATGATTCTATAAATGTCTTTTGAACAGCTGCCACAGCTTCTGAATGAGTTTTGTTTTACTTATATTACCATTGCTTTCTGTATAACCTGGTCTACCCTCTGCACAGTTCTCATGCATTTCTTTAGCTTTGGTTGTGTCCAAAGACGTCTTTGTGGCTTTTAGAAACTCTAAACTTCGCATTCTATAGTTTTCAGTCTTGCATTACTGGCACAAAAATATTCAGTTTATCTCTGTTTTCTCCTGAGTAATTCTGCTAACCTTAAATTCTTTTCTGGTTAAATAATAGGGACTTAGCTTGCTTCCAAACTACTGATATATTTTTTTCTTTCACAGCATATGTAGCAAAATGTACCAGCACATGCCTATATTGTCCATTTTTTCTAGCTGTCACTTAGCAAGAGCACACTGTGGGATCTATCTTTGGCAATATTCAGTCAGAAAACCTGACATTGCTCCAAAAAGAGCTGCATAAACTGCACACAATTGTTGCTTTCTGCTTTCTCAGAGAAACCCTATAAAATGGAGATTTTCTAGCAGTCTCTAGCCTGATACTCCAAAAAATGGGCTTCCACTTTTCCAATCTTGAATTGATCTATAGACAGGACATTCTCTATTTCCTTTTTATTCAATGATCATAACTGACTGTTGTGATTCTCTCACACAATCCATCCATCTTTTTCCTGGACTTCCCCATTCCCTTTTACCTTCTTCCGGTCTGTCCCCAATCATTTTTACCAAATTGCCTTCTGCTTTCCTGCACATGTGCCCAAACCACTGCAATCTGTTCTCGTTGACCTACTAGTGCTTCTGCTGTGATGTCCTCATTTCTGTGTCTGTCCCACAGAGTGCATCCTACCACCCATATCAGGCACTTAATCTCCATTACTTCTGTTTTCCTCAGATGCTCTGCTTTCACTGCCCACATTTCTCTACCATACGTAGTACTGGTTGCACCACTGTTTTTTCACACTTCACTTTTCAGCTGCATCAGCATTCTTCGGTGTCCTGGCACTCTTTGCCAGTTGATCTCCACATTCAGACTTTCGTTCTCCCCAACCACCCCTCCCAGATACTTAAAAGTATTAACCTGTTCCATTATTTTCTTTCTATCTCAACTTTCAACTGCTTACAAAAAGCAAGGATAGCCTTAAGAAGGACTTTTGCAAGGAAAATGCTCCTGGGTATTCTGGAGCTATGGATAACTAATTTTCCTTTGGGTGCGGTATATTACTTTATATTTTTTCAGCGATCAAAATAAAGAACAGGATTACAGATATTTTTATTAAACAGATTTTTTTATTTTTCAGATAGATGAGTACTTAGTGTGATTACAAGTTACAACAATCATGACTTATATACATAGTCAACTCAAGTTGATAGGGGCGAGCGTAGGGATGTGGTTTTCAATTCTATAACAGACATAACATCATTGGCTCAAATTTAACAAAATATAATTGGTTAAACATTTCATTCTAGATTAGGATTTAAGGTTATTAATCTAATCTGGGAATCTATACATGCCTACAGGAGTTTCAAACATGGTAAAAAGTAATTTTCAGCTTTTTCTAATTTCTGCCATTTACTGCCATTACAAATGTCTCATTTCTACTTAGTTTCATCCCTACTTAGTTTCATCCCCTCTGTCTGTGAATCATTATCTTAACTATCCCCCCCATAGAAATCCCTTAGTTAGCTTCCTACTAACATGCTTCCCCTGTATAGATGCCCATGATACCCAGGATCCAAATGGGTTTGAGGTGTGCTGCTAGAGCCCTGGTGGTTGTTAGTCTAGTAACAGCCTATGAACTTACGAAACTTCAGTTTTGAATTCCATTCTCCTATTATTCGCCGAAGTTCTTATTCAGAATGTGTCTGTACTGCCTCATCATTTGCATACAGAAACTTTGTTGATCTGTCTCCTCCAACCTGTTTGCTAATATATTCCATCACCAGAATAAACAGCAGTGTGCTCAAAGATGAACCTGATGCACAACCACTCCCAATGTGAATCCTTATTTTAGTCCAAACACTGTTCATACTTCATTACTGGATCCTTGTATTTAGCCTGCCATAATTCTACCCAATGGTTCTGGGACTTTAAACCATCAAAGGATTTCCCAGATACCTTCTCAAAGTCTAGGAGTGTCCAGTTGGGCTTCTTCCTTATCTCTAGCTTCTCCCCAACATTATGTCTCACTGCAAACATCAGGTCACTTGCTCTGTATTCTGATATGCATCTGAACTGCTCATTTCCTATCTTCCTTTCCACTACTCTGTATATTCAGTTATCTGTCACCCTCTCCAGAGCTTTCATTCAATGGGACAGGAGGTTGATGCCTCCATGTTACCATACAGTTGTGAATATCCCCTTTGCTCTTGTACACTGACACTAGAATGCTGCTTTTCCAGTCATCTGTGATACACCTTTCTTTCAGTACTGCTAAAGAAGATTTCCAATATGATGGTGCTCTGGAGCTTTCTGTATTAGACTGGTACGAAAGTCCAACTGAAGTTGCACAGCAAGTGAAGGAGCAGGAAACAGTGTTAGCTCGATACAGGTAATGTAGTGGAGTGATAGGCCAAAGGGTTCTCATATGAAGGAGCAGTAAATGAAGCAGGGTGCATCTGAAGAGGATATGTCACTGGAAGATTTTCTGGAATTTTCTATATATTTCTTATGAGAAAAAGTGAGCAAGGAATATGCTCTCAATACAGAAGAGAATTATTAAAGGGAAGATCTGCTTGGTTGAATAAAGATGGACAGACATGTTAAGATGGATGAAAGGAATATATTACACAAAGTAAATAAGTCCCAAAATGAGAGAAGATTGGTAAAACAGATGAACACAGTAATCAGGACTATTAAGAGAAATTCATGTGTTATAACATAATTAAATAGAATATATTACTGTGCAGCTATACTAATGATGGATAAAGTGTTATCACAAAAATGTAGAGTAACAAAGGATGGGAAAGGAAGGAAACAAGTAAAATGCACCATGAAACATCACATAGGAAAACTATAAAGAAATTAAAAAAAGAAATATCACTGTTAGAAGAATATAGAAAGGGGAATAGGTCATCATGATAAAGGTGATGCATGGTATTAAAACAGATCAAGATTTATCATAAACTATTAACATTCACTAAAAATATCAGCACAGGCAGAAAGAACATAGAAGTTATGCAGATAAATGTAAATGAAAAATTAATAAGCAATTTAAGGTTGATATAAAATTTTTTTCAGAGAATTTGGAAACAAAGCAAAAGGAATAGGAACACCACCAAAAAAAGAAGAAATAGACACATTTTAGAGAAAGAGTTATGAAGAACCTGCTGAGCATGACAAAGATGCTGAATGGATAGAATAATTAAACGAAATAGTAAGAAACTCTAATGTAGAGGACATGGAATGGAATAAAGTAAGGATAACTGAAATTGAGACAACATTAAGAAAAGTTCCTAAATGGAAAAATCCAGGCCCAGGTACAGTACCTAACTTCTGGCTAAAAGCATTAACATCTTTACACAAAAAAATTAGCCCTAAGTGAGAATTACTTATATGCACATCCCCAACAGACACCAACATGGTCAACAACAGCAAAATAATATTGTTCCTTAAGAGTGAACCTGCAAGCCATCCCAAGAATTCTAGATCAATAATTTATCTTCTGACACTATACAAACAATATACTGAATTTGATGCAGACAGAGTTTCCAGTCATTTAGAAAAAAACACTTATGGCAATAAAACAAAAGGGTAATAAAAGAATATCATATGGAATAAAGCATCATTTGTTGCTAAATAAAGCCATACTAGAGAATTGTAAAAATGGAACGAATTTAAATATGGCATGGATAAATTACAAAAAAAAAAAAAAAAAGAATTTGACAGCATTCCACATTCATGGGTAAAGGTGTTTTTGTTCTATGCGAGAGATAGATACTTGAATTATCTAGGCTGCACATTTCACATTTTTCCTTGGTTAAATTGTTTCTTGAGTGATACTTAAATATACAATGAATTTCTGGAGCTTTGTCTTTTTCTGAAAACATTTCAAGCCTGCTTAAACTAAAGCACTGCTGGTGATTCCCTGCTGGGTGAGGAAAATAAACCAATATGTTTTGTCTGTGAGTGATAGAGCTACTTTCTGTTTTACCTGCTTTAAGAAATCTGCTTGGAATGGTGTTTTTGTTCTATGCAAAAGATAGGACACTTAAATTATATAGGCTTCACATTTCACATATTTTTCATTGGTTAAATTGTCTTTTAAGTGATACTTAAATACACAATGAATTTCTGGAGCTTTGTCTTTTTCTGAAAAATTCTCAAGCCTGCATAAACTAAAGTACTGCTGGTGATTCCCTGCTGGGTGGGTTTGTGGGCCTTTGTCTTCTGAAAAGATTTCAAGTCTGCATAAACTATAGCCCTGTTGATGATTTCCTGCTAGTTTTTCCCACCACCCTTCCCTTCATTAATCTGCTTTTCAAACCTCATAATTTTAAGATGCCCACCCCTACTATAAATTGAGCTTAATAAGCCCCTCCCTTTCTACACTGTTGTTGATAACCTTGAATTATTTTTTGCCTTTTCTTGTGCTTATATTGAAGTGCATTTTGCTTCTCATTGTCTGTTCTACTGATTTATGTGCTCTGAATTCATTATCTAGCTAGCTGTTGGATAGTGTATTTTTATACTCTAGCAAGCACTTGTTTTTGCATCAAACGGTCAGTGGATTTTCCATATAGTGCACTGGGAGGTAGCCTGGTCTGTTTAGTTTGGGGAAACACTTGAGATTTCTGCATGTAGTTTTATTGGTGGAGGGGTTATTAATCAACTTAACTTGTTTTTAGTGCCTTTATAAATTCTGTAATTGAGTGACTCTTGGCTCATTTATACAAAGCAAAGTACTTTTATTGAATAATCACACTTTTATAAGCTGTTTAAAGCAAACTGCTGTATCTGTATGTTTAGGTTTGTTTGTGGTAGCATTTCATATCTTTTAAGTTTGCTTGTGGCAGAATTTCACTCTGGACACTCCTTTACTGTGCTTTTACATTAGGAGGACTGGCATTATTTATCTAGTGGCAGTAGGTGTTTACCTGGTCTATCTGAGCTGGGAAGCACACAAAAGGACTCTTAATTGTTATTTTTTTGCACTTCTCTTATATACTGTGACTGTACTTTAGCAGTTTCAGAAACATGTAGTGTGTGCTGCTGCTTTAAGTAGTTAATTGTATTGTATTACATTGCATATTTTAGTTGTAGGGATGTTCTAGTTAGTTTGTGTGTTCTTGTCACACTTGGTCTCCAAACCAGCTATTCTACATTAAGAAGGTGTTTTTCTGCATCCTTGTGGCAGAAGTGTGCTGATCTAACCTGCCTAAGTTGGGGGCTGCTGATGAAAGGCTTATTTTGTGCTTTCCTGATTGGTAATTAGCTTAAAACTTATTTCTCTTTGCTTGGAGTTAAGCCTCATGTTTGCGCAGTACTGTTCTTTGCCCAGTGGCATTTAACAGTGCCCTGTATAGATGCAAAAGCCTGGAAGGTAAGTTTTACCCACAACAGCTGTTGATGAAACCCTTCCAAACTTTTCTGCTGTTGTAGAGGCCTTCACTTGCACACTGACCAGAGTTGCCTTATTGATCATCCTTGCCTACCTATGAACCTATATCAAACAAAGCTCCTCATTAGCATTGTTCAAGAAAAATCTTGATGATTGGCTGGGAAATAGGAAATTCACCCTGGGGATCACTTCTGTGGCTCTGCTCGACCGTGGCACAAGAAAATAATTTTCTTGGGTGGCAAAAGCCAGGGTACCTTTTTAGCTGGGCTTGTATAGGCCCTAGGGCTGATTGCCTAGTACCTACCTATGAATCTATACCCTACACAAAGTATAGGTCCCTTTTGTAGTCTTGGCGCTACCAGAACAGTCCTGTTAAATTAACCCATTCACTTCCTAATAAAACATACAGTAATAGCCTGCTTTCATGGGCAGGCAGTTTCCATCATCTCTCTAGCCAGCCTGATAGAGATGGGCATCCTGAGGCAATGTAGCAATTGTCTCATGTATACTGACAAGCACTTACTCTGAAACAAACAAATACTTTATGTGAGAGATGTAGTTACACTATAAAATTGGAGGCAAGACTCTTACTTAAGGTGAAATTGAATGCCAAACAGGTTGTCACCACACACACACACACACACACACACACACACACACACACACACACACACACACACACACACACACACACACACACACACACACACACTTTCCACACTAAATAAAGACATGACACATAAACTGACACATAAACCCACATATGTGGAGGTACTTACTAGTAACTTACCTAAAGATCAGAGGCCTTCCAAACAGTAACCACTTACACACATAACAATTCAAAAAACCACAACAAATAATAACACACACATAGCAGTGTCTCAACAAATAAGCTCATAAGGCATAACACCACAAAAAAAAGAATATGTTGGTCATAGGTGGCTCCATTGTGAGACGCAGCTGTTCCCTTCACTATGCTGGATAAGGATTGAGTTATGGTTACCTGCCTGAAAGGTGCCAGGATCCGTCAAGTCTTTCAAGCACTCAAGTCACTCAACCACAAGTACTGGTATGATTCCATCATAGTTCATGTGGGGGTGAATGACTTGAGACTTACCTCACTGGACTATGTGAAGACAGACATGAATGAGTTCTCAGATTATGTGTCACAGGCAGATATAAGGCTAGCCTTAGGTTCATAGGTCCGTAGGTAGATAGTGGGCTATCTGCCTGAAGGCATATATTGGCCCAGCCACATTGTGCGGTATTCACCGCCCCTTTGGTTAGTTCCCTAGGCCCTTGATCTAGCAGCTAGTACCCTTGGACCCTATCTGGTAGAGCTATTGGTATGATCCCTGGTGTGAACTTTCTGTTACCCATCCACTCATCAAGGTTCCTCTTGAAGAGTGATAGTGAGGGGCTCTGTCTTATGTAGATTGGGACCTTGTTCCATAGCAAGGGAAGTCTTTGCAAAGGGAATCTATCCCTCCAGCATGTTCTATTCATTGTTGTCCTGAAGTTTATATCCCTAGAGCGTGTAGCTCGAGTGGATTTGGTTCTGCTAAGATGGAGCATGTTCAGCAGTTCTGGGTTTGACATGGCTCTGTATGTTAGACAGAGATCGCCTCTGAGAAGGCAGTATGCAACAGAGAAAAGCCTTAGTTTTTTTCAATCGTGCTGCATAGGGCAATTGTTTGAGGCTAGTAATCCTCTTAGTGAGGTACCTCTGTGGTCTCTTCAGCTGCTGGAGATGCCTAGCCAGGTACATTCCAATTGGTGCATTGTACTCAATAATGGGTCTGATGAGGGAAGAGTAGAGGGGCACCACTACACCCTTAGATCTTGATGCAAACCCTTTCGTGATCAGATGGGTCACATAGAAGGATTTTCTAACCACCTTGGCAACATGGTTATCAAAGGAAAGCTGACTATCTACTTGGGTCCCTAGATCCCTTATTACTACTTCAGATTTCAGTGGGTTACTTCCTATGTGGTAGTTCACGGGTACTCTGTTTTTTCCAAAGGGGATTACTATGCATTTTTTAGCATTTAGCTTGAGACCATGGCTTTGACACCATGCACCAGTCTCATTAAGGCCCTTCTGGAGGATATCCATGTCAGCCGGAGACTCTATTATAGCACTCAGTTTGCAGTCATCCACAAACTTGGTCAGCCACAGCCCTTCAGTGCTTGCCTGTACTTCTGAGAAGTATATGCCAAACAGGAGGGGCCCCAGGACAGAGCCCTGAGGCACACCGCTCATTACTGGTCTGGATTCAGACATAGATCCAGCTACTCTTACTTTGTGGGATCTGTCTGAGAGCCAGTTTGCGATCCATCTTGTGACGTAAGGGTTTATGCCCAGGTTGGTGAGTTTATCAATAATACCTGAATGGGAAATGGTGTCAAATGCTTTAGCAAGGTCAAGGTAAGCTGTGTGTACCTCCTTTCCCTTATCTATAGCCTGAGTAACTGTCTCAATGAAGTCCGTCAGGTTCAGGAGGCATGATCTGCCCTTGACAAAGCCGAACTGTGTGGGGTCAAGTGTTTGGAGGTTCCCAATCTCTCCATTTATGAGTTCCATAATGATTTGGTCCATTGCCTTACAGAACAGACTGGTTTGGCTTATTGGTCGGTAGTTCCCAGGGTCGGTTGTGGGCCCACCCTTGTGCAGCGAGACCACCATTGCTGTGCGTCATTCTATTGGCACATATCCTGTCGAGAGGCTGAGACTGAAAAGGGTATTCAGATGCGGGGTTAATTCATTTTGGAGCTCGCATATGACACAGTCCGGGACACCATCTGGTCCCATGGAGGCAGTGTTTTTAGCTTTAGATAGAGCCTTATTAACCAATGTATCAGTAATAATTGGAGTTACACAATCCCCTGGAATAGTAATAGGTGGTGGTGGGGGGGGATTTGCACTGAACCTGTCAGCCAAGATGATGGCAATGCCAGTGGGGTCAGTGTATTTTGTTCCATTTTGTACTAGCTCAGAACAGACCCGAGCATTGCCATTTAGGTTTTTGACGTAATCAATAGAAGGCCTTATGGTTATCCTTGGCATCCTTGGCAACTTTCTTTTCTAAATTGGCTTTAGTTGACATGATGAGGGCCCTCAATTTCTTACTAATGCTGATCAGGGAAGATTTTTCTACTTGAGATTTGGCCTTTTTTTGTATAAGTCTCCTCCTTTTATTGTATAGTTTGCTTAAGGTCGGGGTCCACCAGACTGGTTTCTTCTTGCTTGAGGAAGGAGTCTTGGTTTTATTTGGGATAGCATGGTCCATGCAATCCTGAAGATGTATATAAAGTGCCTTGGTGTAGGATTCTGCATCCTGGATATCATTATCCTTCTGCAGGGGGATAGTGAAGCTTTCCACTTCTGACGCAAGTTGTTTGAAGTTTGCTTTGGAAAGGTTTTTTACAATGGTTTCTTTGACTGGGGGAGGTGGAGGGGTGAGGATGTCTAGGGTTATCAGTTTGTGGTCTGATCTGACCAGAGAAGGAGTGATAATGGGTGTGGTACAATGGGCGCCTATATTTGTGATGACTAAATCCAATATGTTGTCCTCTCTAGTGGGAGAACATACTAGTTGTTCAAGGGCATTTGAATTTATAAATTCTATGAACCGCTGGGCATAGGAGTTAGAACTTTGGTAGTTCACCCAGTCTATACCAGGGTAGTTGAAATCACCCAAAATTATGGTGTTGGGTAGGACCTTTATATTTTCCAATGCCTCAAGGAATGCTGAGTGAGCATCTTGGGACATGGTGGGCGATCTATAACAGGCTGCGACTTGAAATGTGGTTTTGCCTGCTGATAGTTGTGCATGGATGATCTCTGGGGCATCATGCTGTGCCACTAACCTGGAGATGTGGGTATCCTTGATGAATATGGATACTCCTCCACCCTTTGTACTGCGATCTGGTAACTGAGGCTGGAAGGTATGATATGAATTGTAACCTGGTAGTTCTGGGGTGCTCTCTGGAGCCTTGAACCAAATTTCCATCACTGCACAAACATCGATTTTCTCCATACTGAGGAGTGCCTCGAGTGCGTGCATTTTGAGGTTGAGACTTCTGGCACTGAGTAGCATTACCCATAGTTTTTGGTTACCTGTGCTGGTTACAGTGGTTGGTTTGTCCTTTGAGCCTTGCCTAAAAAAGGCACTATGGGGATGGCAAGAGCCTTGGCCAGTATTCGAAAGTCTAGGGGTGACAGGTGCAAACCATCTCTGGCGAAACAGTGAGGCTTGTCTATCATGTCATCCCAGGCAGACAGACACTGGATCCCCTTAGAATGCCACCAGAAGCTTAGCCAATTGTTGAAATTGATCATTTTGTCTTTCTATTGTGATATCATTATAGGTGAAGGTAGTATGTTACTCAAGGTCAGGGTCATACCAGCTTGGGCTACATGATCAGAGAGCTCCTCAATGTCTCTTTTCATGTAGTCCAGGGAGGTACGTCTTAGATCATTCACACCAACATGTACAATGACAGCGTCATACTTGTACTTGTTCTGGAGTGACCTAAGTGCCTGTGTTATGTGGCGGATACTAGCACCAAACAGGCAGCTGACAGTAACCTCCTTGTTCAGCCTGGTGAGTGGAACATCTGTGTGCTTTACTATAGAGTCTCCTATTCCTAGCGTGTTGGGTATGGTGTTTTGCCTTAGGGGCTGTCATGAGGCACACTGCTGAGGTGAATTATGTGTTTTCCGGCTTGTGTTTGGAAGTGCAGGTTGCTTGCTTGTCTGCTTTGGAGGGCACTGTTTCTTTTTCAGATTTGTACCTAGTGCCTCCGAGTATGTTTTTGTGTATTTATGTGTATGTTTTGCTGGTGCTTGTTTTGTAGATCCATGTGTGGCTGGTGGTGTGATGCTAGTGCATCTCTTCTCCTCTTGACTGTCTGTTACAGTCATGGGTTGAGAGTGCTTAGCCTCCAGTCTGGCTGTGTATTTGCATCTGTCACAAGTGTTTGTGTCTAGAGGAAAGATGAGAGGGTTCTCTGTATACATGAGGCAGTTGTGACATTGCCTCAGGATGCCCAATTCCACCAGCTGAACTGGAGAGTACACCTGAAGCTGACCTCTGGACATGCTTGGAAAAGTAAATTTCACTTGTCTTGCTGACAATCGAGGGTCTTATGCTGTATTACAATAGTGCTGTCTAGGACATTTGAAAAATAATAGTGCTGTCTAGGAGATTTGGACAAGTGCTGATTTGGGTTATGCAAGTGCTGCAATAAGAGCAGTTGATCTGAAGTACTTGAGTTGAGGCTTGCCTAGTTCTAAGGGAAAATTTGCAGCGCAGACTTTGGGGAGCCAGGAATAGTATAACCCAGCTAACTGGCACTGCCCGATGCTGCTCTGTGTGCAAGACCATGCAAAAAGAGAGTTGCAGGGTTTTAAGAGAGAGAGAGATCAAGGAGTTTGGAATTGACCCAAAATGGCCAATAAAACTACAGTTTCTAGGCAGTAACCTCTCCTACAGGGACAGGCAGGCTGCTCAGTGTTAACCACTGCCACTGGTGAACACAGAGACTTCCCTTTAGCCCAAGTAAGCACTGGCCTCTAAGAAACTTACAAACAGTTCAGAACAGCAACTCTGTAACTGAACTTTTTTTTAAATTATACAAAGTGGGAAAATAGCAAGATTTTTTTGTTTTTTTTTTTGTTTAAGGATAGCAGAGACACACAAGTAGAAAACTAGTCAGAACAGTGCAATAAATGACCCCAACACGTGTGTGCTAGGCCAGAGGCAGGTAAAATGCAATTTTAAGAAAAAACGATTTTAAATTAAGTGCAACACAAAAAATGCAATAAACAGGATCTAGGTATGTTCTAAATACTGTTTCTAACACAGATATCAACTTTTGCAAGCAAGAAAACACTGAAAAGTAGGCAGCAATGCAGTTTTTCTCTAAGAAATAAATCAGAAGAAAATACTTAAAATCTCAAAAGTGGTTCCGTTCTTCTTTCAGCATTTTCTCCTCTTAGTGGGTGCTTCAGCAACAACTATCAAGACTGGAAAGATGCCAAAATCACACAGCTGCAGGGTTTTAAGAGAGAGAGAGATCAAGGAGTTTGGAATTGACCCAAAATGGCCAATAAAACTACAGTTTCTAGGCAGTAACCACTCCTACAGGGACAGACAGGCTGCTCAGTGTAAACCACTGCCACTGGTGAACACAGAGACTTCCCTTTAGCCCAAGTAAGCACTGGCCTCCAAGAAACTTACAAACAGTTCAGAACAGCAACTCTGTAACTGAACTTTCTTTTAAATTATACAAAGTGGGAAAATAGCAAGATTTTTTTGTTTTTTTGTTTTTGTTTAAGGATAGCAGAGACACACAAGTAGCAATCTAGTCAGAACAGTGCAATAAATGACCCCAACACATGTGTGCTAGGCCAGAGGCAGGTAAAACGCAATTTTAAGAAAAAACGATTTTAAATTAAGTGCAACACAAAAAATGCAATAAACAGGTTCTAGGTATGTTCTAAATACTGTTTCTGTCACAGATATCAACTTTTGCAAGCAAGAAAATGCCGCAAAGTAGGCGGCAATGCAGTTTTTTCTAAGAAATAAATCAGAAGAAAATACTTATAATCTCAAAAGTGGCTCCTTTCTTCTCTCAGTGTTTTCTCCTCTTGGTAGGTGCTTCAGCAACAACTATCAAGCCTGGAAAGATGCCAAAACCACACGGCTGCAGGATTTGATCAAGGAGTTGGGAATTGACCCAAAATGGACAATAAAACTACAGTTTCTAGGCAGTAACCACTCCTACAGGGACAGGCAGGCTGCTCAGTGTTAACCACTGCCACTGGTGAACACAGAGACGTCCCTTTAGTCCAAGTAAGAACTGGCCTCCAAGAAACTTACAAACAGTTCAGAACAGCAACTCTGTAACTGAACCTTTTTTAAATTATAGAAAGTGGGAAAATAGCAAGATTTTTTTGTTTTTGTTTTTGTTTAAGGATAGCAGAGACACACAAGTAGCAAACTAGTCAGAAGAGTGCAATAAATGACCCCAACATGTGTGTGCTAGGCCAGAGGCAGGTAAAATGCAATTTTAAGAAAAAAACAATTTTAAATTAAGTGAAACACAAAAAATGCAATAAACAGGCTCTAGGTATGTTCTAAATACTGTTTCTAATGCAGATATCAACTTTTGCAAGCAAGAAAATGCCAAAAGTAGGCGGCAATGCAGTTTTTCTAAGAAATAAATCAGAAGAAAATACTTAAAATCTCAAAAGTGGCTCCTTTCTTCTCTCAGTGTTTTACCCTCTTGGTAGGTGCTTCAGCAACAACTATCAAGCCTGGAAAGATGCCAAAACCATGCGGCTGCAGGGTTTTAAGAGAGAGATGAAGGAGTTTGGAATTGACCCAAAATGGCCAATAAAACTACAGTTTCTAGGCAGTAACCACTCCTACAGAGACAGGCAGGCTGCTCAGTGTTAACCACTGCCACTGGTGAACACAGAGACTTCCCTTTAGCCCAAGTAAGCACTGGCCTCCAAGAAACTTACAAACAGTTCAGAACAGCAACTCTGTAACTGAACTTTTTTTAAATTATAGAAAGTGGGAAAATAGCAAGATTTTTTTGTTTTTGTTTAAGGATAGCAGAGACACATAAGTAGCAAACTAGTCAGAACAGGGCAATAAATGACCCCAACATGTGTGTGCTAGGCCAGAGGCAGGTAAAATGCAATTTAAGAAAAAACGATTTTAAATTAAGTGCAACACAAAAAATGCAATAAACAGGCTCTAGGTATGTTCTAAATACTGTTTCTAACACAGATATCAACTTTTGCAAACAAAAAACACCGAAAAGTAGGCATCAATGCAGTTTTTCTAAGAAATAAATCAGAAGAAAATGCTTAAAATCTCAAAAGTGGCTCCTTTCTTCTCTCAGTGATTTCTCCTCTTGGTAGGTGCTTCAGCAACAACTATCAAGCCTGGAAACATTCTATCTTCTCCAAGGATGATGCAACAATACAAACAAAAAATGATTGACTTTAACAATTGGCTTAGCTTCTGGTGTCAGTCCAAGGGGATCCTATATCTGTCAGCCTGGGAAGACATGGTTGATAGGCCATGCTGCTTTACCAGAAATGGTTTGCACCCATTTCCTCTAGGCTTTCAGATATTGGCAAAGGCATTAGCTACTCCTATTGTGCCTTTTTTAGGCAGTGTCAATGTAACCAACCACCCAACATAATAAAATCCTCTCTAGATAAACTGAAGGTGCTGCTTAATGCTAGGAGTCTAAATAAGAAACTGCACTCCCTGGAAGCATTTCTAATTTTGGAAGATGCCGACATCTGTGCAGTCAACTAGACACGGTTCAAAGGTGAGGAAAGCACCCCAGACATGCAGAGCTACAATGCCTTCCATACGTTCAGATCACAAACTGAGTTTGAAAGAACCAAAGGAGGAGGTTATCCATCTTCATTAGGGATAAGTACTCCTCAAAACTGGTTAAACAGTATGACTCTCTTGAGCTACTCCACATCCAGCCAGCTAGAGACAAAGCCCCCTATCGTATCATAGCTAGCTTTAGGTCTCCCACCATGAAATGGGAAAAGCATACCACATACCTGTACTTACTGAAGTCACTTGCTGTACAGCCTAACACCTTACCCGTGGATGATTTTAATTATGCTACCGTGAACTAGGAAACATACAGAGCCACAAACATGCTGGGTCAGAGGTTCTTGGATTTTGTCACTGCAAATGCTTGAACAGCTAGTCAGCACACCCACAAGAGTGTCAAATGTCCTAGACATAGTACTCACTAACACGGAAGAGCAGTGCAGCCCCTCCCCACCCCATGTGATGTCCTCTAGGTAATATTGGGCCATAAATCAGTCTCGTTCAATATAATTATAAGACCAAATATCCCATCAAGCTCAAAAATGCTTAAGAAATTTTCAGAGACAAATTACCTCCTAGTAAGTAAGAAGTTCCAAAGTCCCTCAAATGCAGATAACATGAACTCCTATGCAGAGGCATACACCAATGCCCTGTATAACCACTTAAGCAGTTAAGTAGAATATTCTGTACCTAGCCAGATTAAAATCAGGTCTTGCCAAAAAAAAAAAAACACAAGCCACCCTGGTGGACTCCTCGTATAAACAAGCTATACAACAAGAGAAATAAACTAATGTCCAAGAACAAGTGGCAACTGGCTCAGCAGAGGAAAAAATCCTTCTCTAGCTTAAACAAAGAAATTGGAGATCTTGTGAAGTCCTATGAAGCAAAAATAACCTCCCTAGCTAAGGATAATCATAAGGCATTTTTTAACTACATCCAGAATATAAAAAGGAATACTCAGCTATGTGTTGAACTGGTTGTGGATGGCACTACCCAAATTCAAATAGAGGTAATAGCCAACCTGCTAGCTGACAAATTTGGAGCAAACTTCACCCCCCTGTCCTCTACAGTCATCCCTCAAAGTATACCTGCCAACATTCCTCAGTCAGTTATTTCAAGACAGCAGGTCATCTTGGTGCTCTCCAAGGCCACAAGCATGGCATCAATGGGACTAGAAAACATCCCAGGTTGCTTTTAAACAACTTAAAACATGACTAGCAGACCCACTTGGATACCTGTTTAACCACAGCCTGTGAACTGGCTATGTTCTGGTAAAATGGAGGACAGCAACAGCACTCCCTCTGCACAAAAGGGGACCATCAACCGACCCTGGGGATTATAGGCCCATAAGCTTGACCAACCTCATCTACAAGGCCATGGAAAGAAACATTATGGACCTTATTAACAAGGACATAGGTAATCTCCAAACTCTGGACCCAACCCATTTTGGATTTGTTAAAGCTAGCTCATGCCTGTTAAACATGGTTGACTTCTTCAAGAAAGTCAACAAAGCCCTGGAAAAGGGAAAGAAACTGCATACCACCTTTCTTGACCTAGCCAAGGCATTTGACATAATC
Organism: Protopterus annectens; assembly: GCF_019279795.1. Lineage (NCBI taxonomy): Eukaryota > Metazoa > Chordata > Ceratodontiformes > Protopteridae > Protopterus > Protopterus annectens. The sequence goes on from NC_056733.1 coordinate 1,450,553,077, forward strand.
CTCTACTAAGGTATTATGGAGGAACTCTCCCAATAGTGAATTAACCCCTACATTACTAGGTGGGTATCCAACTAGCTCACAGACAGGACACATACTGTCAAAGTAGGTGACTTCACTTCTAGCAAAAAAAAAACAGTCACCAATGATGTACCAGAGGGCTCTGTGCTGTTCAGAATTTATTTTCTGAAGTCCAGGTAAACTTGGACTGCTTTTGGCTGACCAAGGTCACTGATTATTTCAAACTGGGAGAAATCACTGATCCCCCAGTGATGTTAATATACTGCAGACAGGCTTCATAGGTGGTTACAGGGTTATTGACCTGAAAGTCATTATAAAGCTAGCCATGTGTGCCCAATATAATACTAGAGAAACCCAATATAAAGGATCTTGCCTAAACTCAAGATCTTAGTTAGCAATGACTGTCCATATTTAGGAGGGTCATAAGTGAAATCCCTGGTAGGAATCTATGGTTTCTCATCTAGGCATCTAGGCTAAGCTTAAACAGGGTCATAGAAGGGCTTTGTTTGATGTGAACTGGTAGCCTATTCCAGAGGAGTGGCAACCTTTGAGAGACATATCTGTCTCTCCAGCAGGTCCTATTTATCTCGCAAGCCAGGTTAAGATCCCTGGAACAGGTGACCCTTGTCCCATTTGACTTGTGGATGTGTTAGTTTTGGATCCAAGACTGCTCTGTAGGCCAGGCACAAGTCTCCTCTAAGTAGTCTGTATGCTACTGAGTACAGTGACTTCAGTCTTTCAATGTATGACATGTGCTGGAAACCCTGAATTTTCTTGGTTAGAACTCTGAGATCTCTCCAGTTGCTGCAGGTGCATGGTAAAGTACATTCCAAAAGGGAACATTGTACTCAGTTATTGGCCTGATGAGGGTCAATTACAGGGGTGTTATGACCTTTTTTGCTATTGACGTAATGCCCTTGCTAATGAGGTGTGTGATGTAGAATGCCTTCCTTACCACAATAGACACATGGTGGTAAAGTTTAGGTTACAATAAATTTGCATTCCAAGTCTCTCACTAATGAGTTGTTGCTTAGGTTATTATTATTTATATGATAGTCTGTAGGGATATCATTTTACTGCAAGAGGTGTTAATACATTTTTCTGCATTGAGTTTGAGTCCATGGCTTTGGCACCACTCATTGGTTTGTGTAAGTCCCTCTTGAAGTATATTGACATAATTTGGGGATTCAATGATTGCACCTAATTTGCAGTCATCAGCAAACCTAGTCAGCCACAGCCACTCTGTTTTGGCCTGAACTTCTGAGAAGTATATTCCAAACAATAGGGGACCCAGCACTGACCCCTATGGAGCCCCACTGGTGACAGGTCTGCTGGTTGAGGTAAAGTACCTAACTTCACTGAGTGTGAGCTGTCAGTGAGCCAGTTAACAACCCAACTGATGACATAAGGGTTAATATTCAATGCGGAGAGTTTATCAATGATGCCCAAATGTGCAACTGTGTCGAAGGCCTTGGTTAAGTCAAGGTAGTCTGTATGCACAGGTTTGCCTTAATCTATGGCTCTGATGATGTTTTTGAAGAAGTCTACCAGGTTTAACAGGCATGACCTGCCTTTGACAAACCCAAACTGTGTCAGATGAAGGGTTTGGAAATCACCTATATCTTTATTTATAAGGTCCATGGTGATTCATTCCATGGCCTTACAGATAAGACTGGTTAAGCTTATGGGTCTATAGTTCCCAGGGTCTGTTGCTGTACCTCCTTTATGAAGGGGAATGACTGTTGTTGTTTTCCATTCAGCAGGGATAAAGCCAGTACTCAGGCTGTGGTTGAAGAGAGTACGTAATGGAGTTGCTAATTCATGTTTTAGACCATTTAAAACACAAACTGGGATGCCAGCTGGTCCCATAGAGGCTGTGTTTTTGGCCTTGGAGACAGCATTAATGACTTGCTCTTTGGAGATGCAAGGTGGGGGAGATGTAGATGGAATGCTTTGTGGAATGTTTGGAGGGATGGGGGATGAAATTTTTGCCAAACCTGTCAGCTAATAGGTTAGCTTTTTTCAAAGGATTAGTGTGTCTGATGCCATCCATAGCTAGTTCAGCACACGTCTGCGTCCTACCTTTTAGGTTATGGGTATAGCTAAAGAATACCTTATGGTTATCCTTAGTTGTGGTTGCTAATTTTTTTGAAGTTGCCCTTAGAGGATTTTTACAAGCTGTCATATTTGTTTGTTCAAGCAGACGATGGTGCTCTTCCAGTGCTGGGACCTGTCTTTTTTATTCTTAGACAGCAACTTCTTCCTCTTGTTATATAACTTATTAATGCTAGATGTCCACCAGGGAGGCTTGTTTTTTTTCTTGAGGATCTTGTTTTGATGCTATCAGGTACAGTGGTGTCACTACATTTGCATAAGTGTTTGTACAGGGCATTTGTGTACACCTTAGTATAGTTGTCAGTGGCATCAGTGGGAACAGGAGCTTGGAAATTATTTATGCCATCCCATAGGAGGGTATAATTAGCTTTGAATATTTTTAGCCTGATTTCACCTAAGAGGGGTTTAGGTGTTATAGCTACTTCAAATGTGACTGATTTGTGATCAGATTTAACTAGTGAGGGTCCTATACTTGTGGTGGTGCAATGATCACCCATGTTGGTGAGGACCAGGTCGAGAATATTTGAGCTCTTTGTGGGGATGAAAACCATTTGCTCCAGGGCATTAGTGTTAACAAAGTCCAGGAACCTTTGTACAAGCATGCTGGTACTCATATACGTTTCCCAGTCAATGGAGGGATAGTTAAAATCGCCCATGACTAGAGTGTTAGGTTGTAATTTGATTGACTCAAGTAGGTGCAAATAAACAGCTTGCATATCTTGGAAGGTGAGGTATATCTCAAGTCATTCACACCAACATGAAATATGACAGAGTCATAACTGTACTTGTTGTTGAGAAACTTGTGTGCATGCGTGATCTGACTGATCCTGCCACCAGATAGACAGCTGACTGTCCAGCCTGGTGAGTGGACATCTATGTGTCCCACAGTTGAGTTGCCTATGACTAAATAATTTGGTTTAGATGTGCTTTGCATTAGGGGCTTATTTGGTGAAACACTGGTGCTTGTGTTTTTATGTGTATTGAGTGCTGTAAGTGCTGTATTAGGTGTAGCATGTTTGTGTTTGGAAGGTCTCTAGTGTTTAGGTGGGTTTCTGGTGAGTACCAATGTGTATGATGGTTTATGTGTTGAGCGCATGGTTTGCTTAGGAGATGTAGTATGTGAGCTGACAACCTGTTCAGTGTTACTATTCTGTGAGCGAAAGAGCAAGGATTCCAGATTCTTAGTGTAGATGCATCACTTACAAATTGTAACTGGGTGATTTAGGAGTAGAAGGTTGTCAGTGTACATGAGGCAGTTGCTGCACTACCTCAGGATACCCATGTCAATTAGGCTGGTAGGAGAAATGGAGGGAAACTGACCATCCATAATGCTAGGTTAAATCCTGTTTTCACAGTGGGGAGAGAAAATGAAGGGGTGTGGTATAACTGGGTGCTCTAAACAGGGTCTATACTAATGGGGTGCTCTATAAAGGGTCTATACAAGTGGGGGTTCTCTAAATGGTATGAGGCTGTTGTAGCTTTGGTAGTTTTGGGACTGTTTATGGGGTATTCTGCTTTTGATACCCTGTGGACTGGTGAGCAGGATGTTACTGGCATCTTTTACATAGGGTGTCTGGTGACTATCTTCATTATCTTCCTGTGTTTGGCTTGCAACCTGATAGAGTTTCTTTGTGCCATATGCTGAGTCATTTTTCAGAAGCTGGCAGAGTGCCTCTAATGCCTTGTTGTTTGCTTTCACAAATGCTCTCTTAGCCTATTTGTTAGCCAACCAGTATTCCTTCTTAGCTCAGACCATCCTTTCCTGCACTCTTTCTTTCTTTTGATGACTTTGTGGACTTCCAAATTCCAACACCAACTTTCCTTATGTACCTTATTTGTATACCTGGCTTAGCCACATATTTGTTTTGTAGTCCTCACACATGCTGTTTTGAGGTGCTGACATTCTACAATTACACCTTTTTCCTTTTCTTCCTGATATGCTAGGAACCTAAGTATTTCCTTGAAATACTTTGATGCCCTGAAATTCCTTCTTGTGCTTTCTCTCCAATCAACTTCCAGGTTTTCTTCTTAGTATCTATTTACCTTAGAACCTTCTCTGGCTACTGCTTACAGCTTATTGTGACAACAAGTGGTTTATGCCATGGAGTGACTGTTTCAGAAGGATGACTTGAAATCTTTGATTTTACACTAACACCCATCTTTTACTAGGAGGAGGTCTATCTAACTTGCATGTTGGCCACTCTTGTGTGTGACCTGGTGATTGACTTTCTTGCTGAGCCATGTCTTTCTTAGCTCCATCAAGACATTTGCTAGACAGGAGTCTAGAATGGCCTCTGCTTCTTTATCCCTATCATCCCACCCATTTAGACCAAGGCAGGCCTCATATCCTGTTGTCTCTGCCCCAGTTTGTGCATTCATGCCCCCCACTATCAACACCAACTCATGTTGCCCTGCTTTACCAGTAGGTCCTTCATCTGCTGCCCGAATGCACTGTTTTCTTTGCTAGTACAACCTTAGTGTAGGGCTCAGGCTGAGATTAAGAATACTGCCTTAGCCTTACATTTGAGTCTGATTGCCATGAGTCTGTCCTTAATTCTGATGATATCCCTCATTGTCTTCTAAAAACTCTACCTCCTTACAATTCCCACACCATTTCTACTCTGTCCTCCCCATGAGTAGTAAACTCCGGAACCCAAGCCAAGTGACTTTGCTGCACCATCCTCCCACCTTGTCTCTTGAATACAGAAGATGCCCATCTTCCTTACCATCATGTCACCCCCTTCTAAGCTGCATCCTGTTAGTGTATCTATATTGAATATAGCAGTAGTTAGTTCAGGTTTGTCAGACTGGTTTTATGTCCAGTTTTTACTCAACAGAGCTATCCCAGTTAATCCAAGCTGAGCAACTGGACTCCAGTCAGCTAGTAGCCTGGCATGCAAACACTGGCCAATAGGGGCACAAAGACCCCTCCCACCATTAGCATGGGTTTGTGGGTTCTCAACCCACTTATCATTGTAAAATACCCATGCCCATTTTGGCAACATTAATCATCATGACCAGATCACATAGAGCCACACCACTGAGTGGCTAACCCTGACACAGCATGCAGTTAGATGAAACAGCGCATCACACTTGATGCATAAAGTGGTTGGTCTATACAACTATTCACCTGATAGGCTCCATTTAGAGTCTGTGCTGCTGCCCTCAACATTATTCTTTACTGACTTTCAGGTGGAATCGCCAAGCATGTCTTGAAAGGAACCCCACAAAGACACAGGGAGAACATGCAAACTCTGCACTGGCATTGGCCAGAGATCAGGACTGAATCTTGTACCTTGTGACTGGAGGCAAGCATAATGCCAGTTGTGTCCCTCTAAAGGCAGTCCAGGATCCCTGGTACCATAATAAATCAAACACTTCCTCAAATACTAGAAAAGAGATTTAAACCTTCTTCAAATGATCAGTGAAGACAGATTCATTACTCAGCATCTCCCTTGTCTGTGAAATAGACTCCCCCCACAATAAAGCGGTGTGATACACTGTTTTTCTTCAAATGGGACCTGGATAATTGAATGTGTATCCATAAACTCACCATGGGCATGACAGGTATAGCACTGCTTAAGAAGGGAGGTACAGTCTAGAATGAGAAGTAGCAAGGCATCATGGTCACAAGACACAGTAGCGTTGAGCTTGCTATGACTCCAATACAGCTTTAATAAAATAATCATCATATACTTTTTAGTGTTTTACAAGAGCCTTTTAAATCACAATTAAAACTCTCCACTCCATACAATACAGTTGGATGTGCATAAAAGAGACAAATATCTTCCATGGGCTTATTTCTCACTGCCTTTAGCTGACATTCATAAACATTAATATGTGTAATGCAAATCTGTCATCCACAGCACCACTATTCTGCCTTCTAATATTTGTAACATTTTGCCTAATTGCAAAAATATCTGACAAGTGAAATTCTTGTCCCATCCTGACTTGCTGCTGTGTTCATTGCTTCCTTCATGTTTTATAAGAAAAAAAATTATGAAGTTTCAGCCAAATGACACAAACAAGCTGAAGTCTCAACCTAATTAAACAAAATATTTTTTTTTCTGGGGAGGGGTAGCCTTCTTGTACCAGAAGGCCTCCTGTACCCCTTACTTGAATACACACTGGTCCTGATTCCTAAACACTTGCTTTCAGTGTAAGTGACCTCTTAAACTGAGAGCAAGTCTTATGCAATCTGGTCTCTGGAGTAATCCTGTTTATAGACAGGCCTTATACTGAAGTAAGTCACTTGTACTAAGAGCAAATCTGCAGATCTTTTCAAATCAGGGTAGAATTACACTGAGAGCAACTCTTTTGGAATCTGGCCCTAAATCTATGGTTCAAAACCATGGAGAAAATGGTTGCACAACCATGCAGGAAAAAGGAAAACCCAAAAACTTTAGCTTCATTGCCAGTGCACAAATCCAAATTCAGAACAGGAAGAATGAAGCTCCAATGCTTGTCTTTGACTGTAATCCTCAGTGATTTACCAGAAAAATCAAACAGTTTACATGTGATGTGGCACAAATAGGGAGATTATAAACTTAACAAAACCAACAGTTTTTTCATCAGTGTACATTTGATGAAATCTAAGTATGATTAATCAGTGCAGAAATATTGGTGAAATATCGGAGACATTAAAAACTTAATAGCTCAACAGGTTTTACATCAACATGCATTTTTCAAAACAGTAAAACGTATGTAACTCTGACATCTGATATTATTGACTGACTGTAATTAATCCTCAGTAGTTTACCAAGAAAATCATTCATTTTTACAAGTCACGTCACACATATGAGGCAAAATCCTAACTGTTCTGCAAAACTGGACAATTGTATAAATATTTTATGGTATGACTTCAGGTGATGGATCAGTTAGTACAGCAGAGTGATTTTTTTAATTAATTTTAGTAGTTAAGGTTTACAGTGTTATGGAAGCAGTATGCAGCCATCAAACTGTTCTACTGCAGTAACATCCTAAGCTGCACATAAGCACAATATGCATTCCAGTGTTTTCTATTATTGTCTAGTCAAACAGTAGGTAAATGGATAGGGTTACCACCTTTTCAAATCCCCAAAGTGGGACATGTTTGGTACAAATGTTAGATATTGCAGGGTGAAACATACCCATGGCCAGTACAAGGGACAGAACTTCACTTTTTGGCCTAAATAAAAGCTTATTCTGGTAGTATTTTAGTTGCTTATTCTGTTTCTTATACCATTTAGGTGTTTCAGATACAGAATAACTGTTTTATGCAACTATTACATAAAATATAGGAAATAATGTTGTCCTAAAATCTCAGGACATTTGCCATTTTTTCAATTTTTTTGCAGGACACAACTCCCAAAGAGGGACTGTCCCTCACAAAGGGGGACAGGTGGTAACTCTACAAATGGAGGCTGGGAGAATCAAGCCCTGGACTACAGAAAGCAGTTTATTAGAAGTTCATTGCCTTGTCTTCAGCAATGTCTCTTCTAAATGAACTGATGATTTTTTTCCTGACTAATGATTTGAAAGATAACGTTTCTACACTTAATTAATGCACCATTTTCTTGGTAGTGTAGATCTCCTAGGAATGTCTTGAGTTATGGTTGAGAATAATAAGAATGAAGTTTGTTTTAATTCATTTATATATGAGAATGCCGACATAGGAATGGTTCATGACTTCCCTGTCTCTGCCTTATGGTAGCTGAATGGATAATTTAGAATTTGCATCACTTAGTGAATTGTATTTCCTTAAGACAGCTAAATGGTAAGATCATTCTGTTACTGACCAGAGACAAGAAAAGAGAGTATAATCAGAATATAATCACATTTTCTTAAGTGTTAAGTTTCTGTTCATGAGCTGGCAATGGTTCACAAGATTTCAAAGCAGAGAAGCAAAAACTCTGTGTATAGTCTTTATGAGATAATTTATTTTTTTAAATAAATCTTACAATAGTCCAGAAAAACCTTTCCCAAGAACTAAGGCAATTATGTGGCAATTACAAATTATGAAAGACAACAATTGTTTTAAAAATATTATTGCCTGAATTACATTTACAGAGCTGGACTGCTTATAGAGGCACACAAGCTGCCCTTGCTTTTGCTGGAAAACAATGTGCTGATCACTTTTATACTATTTCCTGAAGGAAATGTACTATTTTTCTGCAAATGTTTGCTGCAAACTTCATTTTTTGATTTATAGACAGCAAGTACACATTGCCCCAGGTATCATGGAGGTTTCCACTGTCTGCATTCATCTTACTGGCACTTTGTATCTTTGTTTGCAGAACTGTAGAACAAAATGTAGCAGCCCAGAGTCATGGCTGGTGAACTTTGGTAATTACTTCCCAGCAGTGATAGATAGAGCAAAGCATTATCAAACACGTTGTTCTTCAGAATGCAAACAACTCTGCGTGTATATATAATTTGTGTGTTGTCTTTGGCAGAAGAACAGATTACCGAAGAGCAACAATATTCTGTATTTTCAACAGAGAGATCTTTTCATCACAGCTACTAATCAGCCACTTGGCTGCCACTTACTTACATAGATAAATGAGTCCAAAATAATTTTCTACAAGGTGAACATTAAAAGTTTATTATTCTGAGCAACATTCATTGCATTCACTCATTTATTCATTCTCAGATATCCACATTTATCCAATTCAGGGGCGCAGGAAATCCAGAACGTATCCTGGCTCGCACTGGGCAAAAAGTAACAAAATTACTCATGGACGGAATTCCAGTCAAGCATAGCCCATCCATGCACATTCACTCACACTTGGCAACTATACCTACAGATCCACATACAGCATGTCTTTTAGGTATGGGAGGAAACTAAAAACCCAATCATAAACCAACAAAGAGAGAGAGAGAGAGAGAGAGAGAGAGGACAAGCAGACTGTACTGGAGACACCTCAGTCAAGAACTGAATTGGAGAACCAAGTTGTAGGAGGCAGCAATAATAATTATGGATCTGTTTCTACAGTCACTCAGCCACCCCCCTCATGACCCTCTGATCTGGTTTGGCAGCATGATGACTTAGTGGTAAGTAAGATCTATGCTTAACAGTTTCAGGATCCTGGATTCAGTCCTGGCCTCTAGTGGAGTTTTGAATGCTGAGCTAGCATCACAGTTAGAAGCAGAAACACACACACACACACACACACACACACACACACACACACACACACACACACACACACACACATCTGTAGCTATCTGTTTCTATATCTGTCTGTGAGGTTTGGAGCATGAAGTGATATGTATCACTTGTCTCATGCATTCAGAAGAGACGATGAAGCAGTGTATGGGTTCAATATATTTATTGTATATAAACACATCAGGAACAGTAAATGGAACATGAACTTAAGCCAACTGATTCACACTTTACTTCAAAAATACTCGCTCATGTGTTTTTCTGTTCATGACTACATTCACTCCAGCTGATTGTACAGAATGGCACTGATCTTGCATGTGCTTAGTGACTTACATATATGCACATGCTATCTAGCTACAGCGGCTGACTAGGTTCTACACACTGATCTACATCCTCCCTCTTTAATCTGTTCGACATGCAACAGGAGAACAAAACACTTCACATGCTAGACATCCTATCAACATTTCAACAAATTAATTCAAGTCCAAGTTACTGTGTATTTTGGATTGGATCTGGTTACATAGAAATTATGACTAGGTTTAGCAACAGTGACAGTCTGTGGGGATTCTTTTTCAACTGGAATTTCAGAGGTTACATCAGGATTACTTGAAGAAAGTACATTGTCCTCTGGAATTTGAACAATTGTACAGTCACTCTGAGAAATAGAGTCTCTGGCACAGGCAATCTGCTGCGTCACTGGTTCAGAGACTGGAAGTATATGTCTTTGATTCCTTCTGAAATCCATTCTTTCAGATTGTATAAAGTAAGATCTCGGCTCTCCACAAAGATTTTTGATGATACCCATTCAGTCATATCCTTAAATGTTTGCATTCTCACAATTTCTCCTTGTCTTAATGGTCTAAGAGGTTTGCTGGACTTGTCATAGTACAACTTTCGTGACTGATGTTTTTTTCAAAAATTGGGCCTTGACCATTTTGTTCTTTGCATTTGGTACTAACATTTGTTTACTGATCGGTAAAGTTGTTCTCGTCTGTCTGGGCATTAATCTCTGTGCAGATGAACCAAGTAAGTCATCTTGAGGAATGTTTCTAAGATAGAATAAGTTAAGAAAAACATTGGCATTATCTTTTTTGCATTTCTCTAACAAGTGTATCTCACTTTGAACTGTATGGTCAGCTAATCCTTTGGACTGTGGATACTCAGGACTACTAGTAACACGGGCAAAGTCCCAAGACTCAGCAAATTTCTTGAACTGCTGACTTGCAAACTGTACACCATTGTCAGAAATGACTGTGCAGACTACCATGGACAGAAAACTGTCTCTTCAACTTAGTAATGACTGTGCTGAATGTTAAGTTAGGAAGCAGGTCAATTTCAAATCAATTCGAAAAAGTCTACTAACATGAGGTAATGTTGACCATTCCATTCGAAAATATCAGTAGCAAACGTTGACCATAGTAATTCAGAAGTTTGGTTTAGCTGAAGTGTTTCTTTTTGTTGGTGCGATTTAGTAATATTGCAAACTGAATATACTAGAGTTTCCTTCTCTATATCTTTTGAATTGAAGGCCAAAATACTATGTCACTTGCCCTTCTTTTGGTAGAATCAGTACTCAGATGAAATGCAAAATTTTGATATATTCCTCTTGCAAAGCTTTAAGAATAACCACTTTAGGACCTTTCACGATGATTCCATCTTCCATCATGAGCTCATCTTGGTAAGGAAAAAATTGCTGAATGTCTAGTGGTAAACTGTTTTGTCACATTGGCATACCGCTCAAACTGGAAACATCAAAAATCTGGACAAAGGGGGTGTGGCTAGCATGATCATGGTATAGCAGCAGATTTAACAAGCTCCACTAAGGAAAATATATCTTCACTGGAAATTTGTTTCATATCAAGAAAAAGTGGATTTATTTTTGCAGAATTTGATAGTATTCAACATTCTCTTCAGGAATATCTACTTATAAATCGAAATTGGTTATAATTTCCAGTCAAAACCTTCATCTGAACAAATACTTCACTTCTGGGAGATTTTCAACATGAGTTATACTAAGGCAAACAACCAGGATTCCAGTATAAAAAAGGAACTACAGACTTTAATAACAAGAAAAACTTATTCAAGACCTCACAGCTAAGATTGATATAATTGACTGTAAACTAGACAACTTTAAAGTAAAAAACTACCAAGCAGATGGATATGCTTCATGAGGATTTAAAACAGCAAAAAATTCAAATTACTAGTATTGAGGAATCATTAACAGACTTTGATGGAAGATTGCTAGAAAATGAAAACAACATAGAATTTTTGCTTAAACAAAATACTTCATTACAACATAAACTGGATGATTTAGAGAATAGATCATGTTGGAATAATATAAGGATTGTTGGTCTTCAGGAAAATATAGAAGGAAACAATATGTCAAGTTTCCTTAACTCATTGCTGCCAAACTTTCTAGAGTTACCAGAGGCTTTCTCTTTTGATGTAGAGAGAGCACATTGGTCTCTCACATCAGGAAACAGTACCAACAGGAAACAACCTAGATCTGTCATAGTAAAATTCCTATCATCTTCAGATAAAGACTTAATTCTAAAAACAGCCTAGTCAAAATCACCTTTAAAATACAATGACTCTATCATTCACTTTGATGATGACTATTCAACAATGGTAATTACCAAAAGAAAGTTTTTTTTTTTACCTCTAATTAAAGAACTGAAAAAGGTACAGATTAAGACTCACCTATTGTTTCCAGCAAGGCTGAAGATGTTTCTTCCTGATGGACCTTCATTGTTTGAGGATCTTGATTCTGCTGTGACATATGTTAAAAAATACAAATTATAATAGAAGAGATGGAGTGGGCTAACCCCTCTCTTAAAAGAATGGCTCCTAAAACTACATTGAAATCTACTGAAAAACAAAAGAGACTAAAGAATAAATGAGAAATACAGACTATTTATAAAACAAACTATTATTGTGGACTATGCTTTTATTAACAAGTCTGTTTTGATATGTTATTAATGCAAGGTAAGATTTACACTGCTTTTCATATGTTGCATATATATAATGTTTCATTCATAACTTAATTTGGTGTAATATAACATACTTAATATACCATCAATATATTTATAATTAGCACTTTAAGTATTCATTTTATATAAGTAAGCATACCAAATAAATGCATTACCTCAGTTTCTGCTTCATAGTATAGGAGACTACTTAGCTGTATATTACACTTTAATTTCACACAGCTATAATATATACAGTTACAAATATTTAATATTCTATGTAAGATAAAATGAAGGGATACATTGGAAAATATAAAGTAAGGAGGGATGGAGGGGAGGGAAAGAAAAGAAGAAAATTTATTTATTTTTTTTATACATATAATTTCTTGTATACATAGCATAGTATACATAAGTCTGTCTAAACTCAAAGTAATAACAATGCATAACATACTCAAAGCCATCTTCTCTCTGCTAATTGCACGTTATTTAAGTCATAGAGAATAACATATTCATATAACAGTTTCCATCTCACTTCTAATCATACAGTACTGGTCAGCACTATACTGCGGTGGTGGTGCTGCGGTAGCATTGTCACCTCACAGTTAAGACGTTGTCCTATTTGATTCTCAGCTAGAGCGTCTTCTGTGTGGAGACATGCGTGAATGGGCGTACCTTTGTTGAAGGTTGTGCGACAGGGCCGGCAACTCGGCATGTAAAAATCTACTGCCAATCATTAGCAGACCGGAGTTCCGCTGTGGCAACCCCTAACTGGGAAAAGCCAAAAGACACAACAACAGCTGGTCAGCACTGAGCATAAACTGTGTTACACCCTCAGAGTATAACAAGAATTCACAATGTAATTATTAAATATGTACATGATATACATTTGCTCAGGATAGGTAAATGTTGGGAAGGTAGTGTGGTATCTGTGGGTTTAAATGCCAATGCTTACATTAGCTCTGAGAAGCTGGGAGATGTTCTATGTGTTTCTCTTACAAGGCTTATTATTTATATATTAATCTAAACTCTGGGGAATATATATAGTTAAAAATAAACATAGTTCTTTTAAATGACAAAATAAAGCAGTAGGAGAAGTTACAACATTACTTTCATGCTTTGTTTGAAAACTTTTTTTTTTATGACAGTTTTGCAGTTTCTAGTATGGGAAACAGATATATGCTGATTCACATGTATAAAACGTTTTTTTTTTTTACTGAAACTCGGCTGTTTCCCGCCGAAAAAATAAGGGAGACAACTCTGAACATTCTCCTTACCTTGTGCAGTGCTCTCACGAGCTAATTATTCATTTGGAAACCTTTCTACAGTTTGTGGAATCATCTCTTCTCTCTCTGAACTCCGACGATGTGAAGCAGCTGGATGATGTCATCACTGTGCGATGAACAGTTCCAGGAAGTGCAGAACTGTATTTTGACTGTAACTTGGTTTAACAGTTTTTTTTGTTTTTAATCAACTGTTATTTACTTAAAATGATCATTTATATAGTCGATGACAAGATTACATATTACAATAACATAATATCTTCATCTTTTGTAACTTATAGAAAGGATTACAGAACAGAAAAAGGAAGAAAATGTAAAAAGAAAAGAGGTGAGAGAGGAGATGGTTATGAGAGAACTTTGTGAGTATTAAAATGTAAATATCTATGTGCTTCATTCTTAGACCCTGCAAGTGTAAATACTGATGGTAACATTCATTTTTGTATGTATGTATGTATGTATGTGTGTGTGTGTGTGTGTGTGTGTGTGTGTATATATATATATATATATATATATATATATATATATATATATATATATATATATATATATATATATATATATATATATATATATATATGTATATATATATATATATATATATATATGTATATATATATATATATATATATATATATATATATATATATATATGTATAAAATATTTTTTCTCTCTCCCTCATCTTTCTTTGAAGTATCACTGCATACTATGATTATGGTTACCATACTCAAAGTTAATATCTTCACAAATTTGTGCAATCTTTATATTTAAGTGTCATAAGTAAGGTTATGCATATCATTTTAGAATGTTTGTTTTCATAGCAAAGAACTGAATAATAAAAGTGGTATACTAAAAAGAACTTTGCAAATAGATATCTTATTCTGCCACTAGTGAAAGCGGTTGTATATACATGTGTTTATAGTGACTACATCCCATTTGGGGGTGATACAATGTTTATTTAAATGACATACTGTTTATAATTACACCTACGTCTTCTAAATAGTCATTCTAAATATAACTATTTACATGGGTTCCTAACTACATGTTAGCTCTGTTTTACCTTTTTTTTCTCTCTCTCTTCTCTCTCCTCCCTCTCGTGTTCATGTATATAAGTTAAATAAAGGGAAGAGATATAACGAGAGTTACAAACATGTTAATACAAAATAGAATTACATTTAAACAAACCATGGTTTGAACAAAAACATTGTGTCCTGGATAACATATTATATCTGATAACCTAATAGAAATGTTGTTTATACACACAACCTCTGTTATCTATGTTAATAGTAAGGCAGTGGGCTAAATTACTTAGTCCTTTTAAATAATCTGTTAGACATTTGCCTTATTTTGGAATGTAAATCATATCTTGAGTCTATTAGGTTACATAGGTTTCTTATTAAATATGATATCTAGGAATGTATTAACCTTCCAGATAACACTATATTAGGACAATTAATTATTTCATTAGAATTTGGTTATCTTAATGTTTCTAACTTAAAGTATATAAAGTATGTTATTAGTGGAGTTTGTACTCTGTTGTTACAGTTTAGGGGTTGATCCCAGTGACAGATGTCATTGGGATTAGGAGGTTATAACTCCAGGCGGGGAGCATTGGGGTGTTTGTTTTTATCTAGTGTATGTAATATATTTTTAAAAAAGAGTTTTTTTAGGTTCATAGGTTCATACTAGGCTATCTGCCCTAGGGCATTTATAAGCCTAGCCAGAATGTGTTTGGCTTTCGCCACCCATTTTAAATTTATTTTGCTATGCCCTTTTTCGAGGTTAGTATACTGTGCCTCTGTCTAACAGTGACACAGAAGTGATACCAGGGTAAACCCTATCTCCCATCCACTCATCAAGATTCCTCTTGAAGAGAGTCAATGAGGACTCTGCCTAACCTGGACTGGGATTTTATTCCAGAGTGAAGGGAGCCTCTGGGTTATGAATCTGTCCCTCCAGCATGTCCTATTTATTTCAGTGCTGAGGTTCAAGTCTCTCGGCGTAGCTTCGATGGGATTTGGATTTTCTGAGGTGCAGCATGTCCATTAATTCGGGTTGGACATGGCTTTATACGTCAGGCACAGATCGCCTCTGAACAGGCGGTATGCCACTGAGTAGAGCTGGAGTTTCTTTAACCGGGCAGCATATGGCATCTGTTTGAGCCCTTTGATCCTCTTGGTGAGGTACTTTTGGGGTCTTTCCAGTTGCTGCAGGTGTCTGGTAAGGTACATCCCAAAAGGGGCATTGTACTCAATTATGGGCCTGATGAGGGATGAGGAAAGAGGCACGATGACGTCCCCTGATCTAGATGTGAATCCCTTCATGATTAGGTGGGCTATATAAAATGTTTTTCTAAGCACGTTGGCCATGTGGTTGTCAAATGAGAGATTGCTATCAACTTGGGTCCCCAGGTCCCTAATTACTTCTTCTTTACTTAATGGATTACCACCTATGTGGTAATTTGTGGGCACTTTGTTTTTGCCAAAGGGGATGACTATATACTTTTGGCATTTAGCTTGAGGCCATGGCTCTGGCACCAGTTGTCTGTTTCTATGAGGCCCTTTTGGAGGATGCTTGTGTCGGCTGGAGAGTCGATTATGGCGCCCAGTTTGCAGTCATCTGCGAACTTGGTCAGCCACAGTCCTTCCGTGTTGGCCTGTACCTCCGAGAAATATATACCGAACAAGAGAGGTCCCAGGACTGAGCCTTGTGGGACACCACTTGTAACTGGTTTGAGTCTGACATGGCTCCAGCAATTCTAACCATGTGGGTTCTGTCCTTGAGCCAATTTGCAATCCATCTAGTGACATAGGGGTAATATTTAAGCTGGTGAGCTTATCTATAATGCCAGAGTGGGCCGTATTATCGAAGGCTTTGCAGGTCCAGGTAGGCTGTGTGGACCATCTTCCCCTCGTCAATGGCCTTGGTGACTGTTTCAAAGAAATCAACCAGGTTTAAGAGGCAGGATCTGCCCTTAACAAAGCCGAACTGGGTAGGATCCAGTGTTTGTAGGTCCCCAATATCTTTATTTATGAGGTCCATGATGATCCTTTCCACAGCTTTGCAGACCAAGCTAGTCAGGCTTATGCGGTGATAGTTTCCAGGATCCGTTGAGGCACCACCTTTATGGAGAGGGACCACTGTTGCTGTACGCCACACTTTGGGCACATATCCTGTAGTAAGGCTGAGATTGAACAGTAGTTTTATGTTTGGGTTTAGCTCTTCTTGGAGTTCATGTAGGACGCAGCCCGGGACACCATCTGGTCCCATTGATGCTGTGTTTTTGCTTTGGAGAGGGCGGCTCTTACCGGAGCATCTGAGATGACGGGGGGCCAGCACTCTGCTGGGATAGATATTTGCCCTTTTGGTGGGGAGGGGGGGGAGAAGTTTGCGCTGAACCTGACAGCTAGGATGTTGGCAATGTCTGTGGGTTCGGTGTATTTTTTGTCATTTTGGACTAATTCTGAGCATATCTGGGAATTCCCACCCAGGTTCCTAACATAACTAAAGAAAGCCTTGTGATTATCCTTAGTGTCCTGTGCAAATTTTCTCTCAAAGCTGGCCTTAGACAATTTTATGTGTGCCCTTCTTTTGTTTTGACATGTTTTTGACATCCAGAGTAGCTTATTTACAGAAAATATAGAGAATAAAGCTCAAGGGATACATTTTTCTCCTAAAGACATGAGGTTTAATATTTTTACTAGGAACAAATTCACTTTTTGCGAAAATTTTCACATTATACATATGATATTGATATGTTACTAACACATATTTCAGGTACAATTACATAATATGACTATGTTGAAAGGTATGTCACTTAACATAAATGGTTTGAACAATCTGTATAAAAGAAGTAATTTATTTAAATATCTAGCTTTTCATAAACCTAATATAGTGTTCTTACAAGAAACTCATTTAACAAAAGATACTATTAAATTTCTAGATACAAATAAATACACAAATATAGTAAGCTCAGAGTGTACGAAAAAAAAAAAGGTGTAGCAATATTGTGGAACAAAACATTACCATTACCCAGAATAATCAGACCATACCAAGACAATAAAGGTTTGCTTTGCTTGGCTGTAATTGAGATGGGTAAGAAACTATATACATTAATAAACAGCTATTGGTTACCTGGTATTGGTACTAATACTATTAAACACATATTGAATCAAATAGTTTCACTATCTGAGGGACATATCATTATGACAGGTGACTACAACTGTATCTTAGACCCTAAAGATACAACCACTTCAGGAAAAAGAAAAATTACAGCGCAAGCTAAACAACTTATAAATTTTTTAGACTTATACCTACTCAAAGACATACATCATTTTGTGGATCATAACTCATTACAATACATATTCTATTCTAATAGATACAAAACATATTCTAGAACTGATAGAATATTTATTTCCACACAGATAATAAATAACCTGATCAGTAGCAAAATTATATCCTGCCCAATCTCGGACCATAATGCTATCATATTTGAACTTAATATTAAAAGGATTCCAGCATATCTCACACAACTTAAGGATTTTCAATTATTCATAACAGAAGAGACACAAAACTTCATTAATATAAACTCAGCATCAGATACACATGATATATTTATTTGGGATGCCCTAAAAGCATATCTATATGGACAAATAAGCAAATGGTTTCATAATAAGATGAAAATATGGGATAAAGATATAAGAATAATACAGGATAAACTGGACTCACTACACACAAATAATAAAGACAACTTGCCTTCAAAGAATATAAGGGATGAGATATACAAACTAAATGAGGAATACAGATCTATCCTACATCATAAAACAAAGATAACACTAGAAAAATATAGGTTTCTTGCTTATTCTGTAATCCTAAACATCTATCATACCTTAAGAATAAGACCAAAAGATTAAATAAATATAATTATAATAAAGAAATACATTCTGCAAAAAAGAAAAGAGAAGTACATAGTATGCAAGATATATTAGAAGAGTTTAGATGTCACTTTGATGAAACGAGTCAATCCACACAACAAATTCAAACACAAGATAACATAAGAGATTATATTAACAAGAATATATATAACAAACTAAACAAACAACAAATTGAAGTTATG